>NW_026699194.1:0-28957 GCF_030435755.1 Ochotona princeps | reverse complement strand
GGTGTGTGAAGTTAGTGAGCCAAATGGAGTTGTTCTCCCACAAGAACCACTCGGCTGATCCTTCTTCAATATGCCCTTCACCAACATGCAGTGTTTTCCTTGATTGAATTAGCTCTCACACCAATATTTGCGTCTAGAGCCTTTGCATTGAGGGCTATCTGAAAACGGCTGTGGCGCTGAAGTTGCCTGTGAATGTGGAGTTGGTGGCATGTGAAACCCGCATGTGGAGCATTCGTTTGTGTGGGATGCTCTACCAGGTTCATTTCAGTCCTAGCCATACAAAGGGCACTAAGCATAGAGTGTGAAAACTGAGTTTCCTTGAGAGCTGCTTGGAAGCCTGATGGTGTGTGAAGTTAGTGAGCCAAATGGAGTTGTTCTCCCACAAGAACCACTCGGCTGATCCTTCTTCAGTATGCCCTTCACCAACATGCAGTGTTTCCTTGATTGAATTAGCTCTCACACACCAATATTTGCGTCTAGAGCCTTTGCATTGAGGGGGGCTATCTGAAAACGGCTGTGGCGCTGAAGTTGCCTGTGAATGTGGAGTTGGTGGCATGTGAAACCCGCATGTGGAGCATTCGTTTGTGTGGGATGCTCTACCAGGTTCATTCCTAGATAATGCACTCAAAGGGCACTAAGCATAGAGTGTGAAAACTGAGTTCCTTGAGAGCTGCTTGGAAGCCTGATGGTGTGTGAAGTTAGTGAGCCAAATGGAGTTGTTCTCCCACAAGAACCACTCGGCTGATCCTTCTTCAATATGCCCTTCACCAACATGCAGTGTTTCCTTGATTGAATTAGCTCTCACACCAATATTTGCGTCTAGAGCCTTTGCATTGAGGGCTATCTGAAAACGGCTGTGGCGCTGAAGTTGCCTGTGAATGTGGAGTTGCTGGCATGTGAAACCCGCATGTGGAGCATTCGTTTGTGTGGGATGCTCTACCAGGTTCATTTCAGTCCTAGCCATACAAAGGGCACTAAGCATAGAGTGTGAAAACTGAGTTTCCTTGAGAGCTGCTTGGAAGCCTGATGGTGTGTGAAGTTAGTGAGCCAAATGGAGTTGTTCTCCCACAAGAACCACTCGGCTGATCCTTCTTCAATATGCCCTTCACCAACATGCAGTGTTTCCTTGATTGAATTAGCTCTCACACCAATATTTGCGTCTAGAGCCTTTGCATTGAGGGCTATCTGAAAACGGCTGTGGCGCTGAAGTTGCCTGTGAATGTGGAGTTGCTGGCATGTGAAACCCGCATGTGGAGCATTCGTTTGTGTGGGATGCTCTACCAGGTTCATTCCTAGATAATGCACTCAAAGGGCACTAAGCATAGAGTGTGAAAACTGAGTTTCCTTGAGAGCTGCTTGGAAGCCTGATGGTGTTTGAAGTTAGTGAGCCAAATGGAGTTGTTCTCCCACAAGAACCACTCGGCTGATCCTTCTTCAATATGCCCTTCACCAACATGCACTGTTTCCTTGATTGAATTAGCTCTCACACCAATATTTGCGTCTAGAGCCTTTGCATTGAGGGCTATCTGAAAACGGCTGTGGCGCTGAAGTTGCCTGTGAATGTGGAGTTGGTGGCATGTGAAACCCACATGTGGAGCATTCGTTTGTGTGGGATGCTCTACCAGGTTCATTCCTAGATAATGCACTCAAAGGGCACTAAGCATAGAGTGTGAAAACTGAGTTTCCTTGAGAGCTGCTTGGAAGCCTGATGGTGTGTGAAGTTAGTGAGCCAAATGGAGTTGTTCTCCCACAAGAACCACTCGGCTGATCCTTCTTCAATATGCCCTTCACCAACATGCAGTGTTTCCTTGATTGAATTAGCTCTCACACCAATATTTGCGTCTAGAGCCTTTGCATTGAGGGCTATCTGAAAACGGCTGTGGCGCTGAAGTTGCCTGTGAATGTGGAGTTGGTGGCATGTGAAACCCGCATGTGGAGCATTCGTTTGTGTGGGATGCTCTACCAGGTTCATTTCAGTCCTAGCCATACAAAGGGCACTAAGCATAGAGTGTGAAAACTGAGTTTCCTTGAGAGCTGCTTGGAAGCCTGATGGTGTGTGAAGTTAGTGAGCCAAATGGAGTTGTTCTCCCACAAGAACCACTCGGCTGATCCTTCTTCAATATGCCCTTCACCAACATGCAGTGTTTCCTTGATTGAATTAGCTCTCACACCAATATTTGCGTCTAGAGCCTTTGCATTGAGGGCTATCTGAAAACGGGTGTGGCGCTGAAGTTGCCTGTGAATGTGGAGTTGGTGGCATGTGAAACCCGCATGTGGAACATTCGTTTGTGTGGGATGCTCTACCAGGTTCATTCCTAGATAATGCACTCAAAGGGCACTAAGCATAGAGTGTGAAAACTGAGTTTCCTTGAGAGCTGCTTGGAAGCCTGATGGTGTGTGAAGTTAGTGAGCCAAATGGAGTTGTTCTCCCACAAGAACCACTCGGCTGATCCTTCTTCAATATGCCCTTCACCAACATGCAGTGTTTCCTTGATTGAATTAGCTCTCACACCAATATTTGCGTCTAGAGCCTTTGCATTGAGGGCTATCTGAAAACGGCTGTGGCGCTGAAGTTGCCTGTGAATGTGGAGTTGGTGGCATGTGAAACCCGCATGTGGAGCATTCGTTTGTGTGGGATGCTCTACCAGGTTCATTCCTAGATAATGCACTCAAAGGGCACTAAGCATAGAGTGTGAAAACTGAGTTTCCTTGAGAGTTGCTTGGAAGCCTGATGGTGTGTGAAGTTAGTGAGCCAAATGGAGTTGTTCTCCCACAAGAACCACTCGGCTGATCCTTCTTCAATATGCCCTTCACCAACATGCAGTGTTTCCTTGATTGAATTAGCTCTCACACCAATATTTGCGTCTAGAGCCTTTGCATTGAGGGCTATCTGAAAACGGCTGTGGCGCTGAAGTTGCCTGTGAATGTGGAGTTGGTGGCATGTGAAACCCGCATGTGGAGCATTCGTTTCTGTGGTGTGCTCTACCAGGTTCATTTCAGTCCTAGCCATACAAAGGGCACTAAGCATAGAGTGTGAAAACTGAGTTTCCTTGAGAGCTGCTTGGAAGCCTGATGGTGTGTGAAGTTAGTGAGCCAAATGGAGTTGTTCTCCCACAAGAACCACTCGGCTGATCCTTCTTCAATATGCCCTTCACCAACATGCAGTGTTTCCTTGATTGAATTAGCTCTCACACCAATATTTGCGTCTAGAGCCTTTGCATTGAGGGCTATCTGAAAACGGCTGTGGCGCTGAAGTTGCCTGTGAATGTGGAGTTGGTGGCATGTGAAACCCGCATGTGGAGCATTCGTTTCTGTGGTGTGCTCTACCAGGTTCATTTCAGTCCTAGCCATACAAAGGGCACTAAGCATAGAGTGTGAAAACTGAGTTTCCTTGAGAGCTGCTTGGAATCCTGATGGTGTGTGAAGTTAGTGAGCCAAATGGAGTTGTTCTCCCACAAGAACCACTCGGCTGATCCTTCTTCAATATGCCCTTCACCAACATGCAGTGTTTCCTTGATTGAATTAGCTCTCACACCAATATTTGCGTCTAGAGCCTTTGCATTGAGGGCTATCTGAAAACGGCTGTGGCGCTGAAGTTGCCTGTGAATGTGGAGTTGGTGGCATGTGAAACCCGCATGTGGAGCATTCGTTTGTGTGGGATGCTCTACCAGGTTCATTCCTAGATAATGCACTCAAAGGGCACTAAGCATAGAGTGTGAAAACTGAGTTTCCTTGAGAGCTGCTTGGAAGCCTGATGGTGTGTGAAGTTAGTGAGCCAAATGGAGTTGTTCTCCCACAAGAACCACTCGGCTGATCCTTCTTCAATATGCCCTTCGCCAACATGCAGTGTTTCCTTGATTGAATTAGCTCTCACACCAATATTTGCGTCTAGAGCCTTTGCATTGAGGGCTATCTGAAAACGGCTGTGGCGCTGAAGTTGCCTGTGAATGTGGAGTTGCTGGCATGTGAAACCCGCATGTGGAGCATTCGTTTGTGTGGGATGCTCTACCAGGTTCATTTCAGTCCTAGCCATACAAAGGGCACTAAGCATAGAGTGTGAAAACTGAGTTTCCTTGAGAGCTGCTTGGAAGCCTGATGGTGTGTGAAGTTAGTGAGCCAAATGGAGTTGTTCTCCCACAAGAACCACTCGGCTGATCCTTCTTCAATATGCCCTTCACCAACATGCAGTGTTTCCTTGATTGAATTAGCTCTCACACCAATATTTGCGTCTAGAGCCTTTGCATTGAGGGCTATCTGAAAACGGCTGTGGCGCTGAAGTTGCCTGTGAATGTGGAGTTGGTGGCATGTGAAACCCGCATGTGGAGCATTCGTTTGTGTGGGATGCTCTACCAGGTTCATTTCAGTCCTAGCCATACAAAGGGCACTAAGCATAGAGTGTGAAAACTGAGTTTCCTTGAGAGCTGCTTGGAAGCCTGATGGTGTGTGAAGTTAGTGAGCCAAATGGAGTTGTTCTCCCACAAGAACCACTCGGCTGATCCTTCTTCAATATGCCCTTCACCAACATGCAGTGTTTCCTTGATTGAATTAGCTCTCACACCAATATTTGCGTCTAGAGCCTTTGCATTGAGGGCTATCTGAAAACGGCTGTGGCGCTGAAGTTGCCTGTGAATGTGGAGTTGGTGGCATGTGAAACCCGCATGTGGAGCATTCGTTTGTGTGGGATGCTCTACTAGGTTCATTCCAAGATAATGCACTCAAAGGGCACTAAGCATAGAGTGTGAAAACTGAGTTTCCTTGAGAGCTGCTTGGAAGCCTGATGGTGTGTGAAGTTAGTGAGCCAAATGGAGTTGTTCTCCCACAAGAACCACTCGGCTGATCCTTCTTCAATATGCCCTTCGCCAACATGCAGTGTTTCCTTGATTGAATTAGCTCTCACACCAATATTTGCGTCTAGAGCCTTTGCATTGAGGGCTATCTGAAAACGGCTGTGGCGCTGAAGTTGCCTGTGAATGTGGAGTTGGTGGCATGTGAAACCCGCATGTGGAACATTCGTTTGTGTGGGATGCTCTACCAGGTTCATTTCAGTCCTAGCCATACAAAGGGCACTAAGCATAGAGTGTGAAAACTGAGTTTCCTTGAGAGCTGCTTGGAAGCCTGATGGTGTGTGAAGTTAGTGAGCCAAATGGAGTTGTTCTCCCACAAGAACCACTCGGCTGATCCTTCTTCAATATGCCCTTCACCAACATGCAGTGTTTCCTTGATTGAATTAGCTCTCACACCAATATTTGCGTCTAGAGCCTTTGCATTGAGGGCTATCTGAAAACGGCTGTGGCGCTGAAGTTGCCTGTGAATGTGGAGTTGGTGGCATGTGAAACCCGCATGTGGAGCATTCGTTTGTGTGGGATGCTCTACCAGGTTCATTCCTAGATAATGCACTCAAAGGGCACTAAGCATAGAGTGTGAAAACTGAGTTTCCTTGAGAGCTGCTTGGAAGCCTGATGGTGTGTGAAGTTAGTGAGCCAAATGGAGTTGTTCTCCCACAAGAACCACTCGGCTGATCCTTCTTCAATATGCCCTTCACCAACATGCAGTGTTTCCTTGATTGAATTAGCTCTCACACCAATATTTGCGTCTAGAGCCTTTGCATTGAGGGCTATCTGAAAACGGCTGTGGCGCTGAAGTTGCCTGTGAATGTGGAGTTGGTGGCATGTGAAACCCACATGTGGAGCATTCGTTTGTGTGGGATGCTCTACCAGGTTCATTCCTAGATAATGCACTCAAAGGGCACTAAGCATAGAGTGTGAAAACTGAGTTTCCTTGAGAGCTGCTTGGAAGCCTGATGGTGTGTGAAGTTAGTGAGCCAAATGGAGTTGTTCTCCCACAAGAACCACTCGGCTGATCCTTCTTCAATATGCCCTTCACCAACATGCAGTGTTTCCTTGATTGAATTAGCTCTCACACCAATATTTGCGTCTAGAGCCTTTGCATTGAGGGCTATCTGAAAACGGCTGTGGCGTTGAAGTTGCCTGTGAATGTGGAGTTGGTGGCATGTGAAACCCGCATGTGGAGCATTCGTTTGTGTGGGATGCTCTACCAGGTTCATTCCTAGATAATGCACTCAAAGGGCACTAAGCATAGAGTGTGAAAACTGAGTTTCCTTGAGAGCTGCTTGGAAGCCTGATGGTGTGTGAAGTTAGTGAGCCAAATGGAGTTGTTCTCCCACAAGAACCACTCGGCTGATCCTTCTTCAATATGCCCTTCACCAACATGCAGTGTTTCCTTGATTGAATTAGCTCTCACACCAATATTTGCGTCTAGAGCCTTTGCATTGAGGGCTATCTGAAAACGGCTGTGGCGCTGAAGTTGCCTGTGAATGTGGAGTTGGTGGCATGTGAAACCCGCATGTGGAGCATTCGTTTGTGTGGGATGCTCTACCAGGTTCATTCCTAGATAATGCACTCAAAGGGCACTAAGCATAGAGTGTGAAAACTGAGTTTCCTTGAGAGCTGCTTGGAAGCCTGATGGTGTGTGAAGTTAGTGAGCCAAATGGAGTTGTTCTCCCACAAGAACCACTCGGCTGATCCTTCTTCAATATGCCCTTCACCAACATGCAGTGTTTCCTTGATTGAATTAGCTCTCACACCAATATTTGTGTCTAGAGCCTTTGCATTGAGGGCTATCTGAAAACGGCTGTGGCGCTGAAGTTGCCTGTGAATGTGGAGTTGGTGGCATGTGAAACCCGCATGTGGAGCATTCGTTTGTGTGGGATGCTCTACCAGGTTCATTTCAGTCCTAGCCATACAAAGGGCACTAAGCATGGAGTATTAAAACTGAGTTTCCTTGAGAGCTGCTTGGAAGCCTGATGGTGTGTGAAGTTAGTGAGCCAAATGGAGTTGTTCTCCCACAAGAACCACTCGGCTGATCCTTCTTCAATATGCCCTTCACCAACATGCAGTGTTTCCTTGATTGAATTAGCTCTCACACCAATATTTGCGTCTAGAACCTTTGCATTGAGGGCTATCTGAAAACGGCTGTGGCGCTGAAGTTGCCTGTGAATGTGGAGTTGGTGGCATGTGAAACCCGCATGTGGAGCATTCGTTTGTGTGGGATGCTCTACCAGGTTCATTTCAGTCCTAGCCATACAAAGGGCACTAAGCATAGAGTGTGAAAACTGAGTTTCCTTGAGAGCTGCTTGGAAGCCTGATGGTGTGTGAAGTTAGTGATCCAAATGGAGTTGTTCTCCCACAAGAACCACTCGGCTGATCCTTCTTCAATATGCCCTTCACCAACATGCAGTGTTTCCTTGATTGAATTAGCTCTCACACCAATATTTGCGTCTAGAGCCTTTGCATTGAGGGCTCTCTGAAAACGGCTGTGGCGCTGAAGTTGCCTGTGAATGTGGAGTTGGTGGCATGTGAAACCCACATGTGGAGCATTCGTTTGTGTGGGATGCTCTACCAGGTTCATTCCTAGATAATGCACTCAAAGGGCACTAAGCATAGAGTGTGAAAACTGAGTTTCCTTGAGAGCTGCTTGGAAGCCTGATGGTGTGTGAAGTTAGTGAGCCAAATGGAGTTGTTCTCCCACAAGAACCACTCGGCTGATCCTTCTTCAATATGCCCTTCACCAACATGCAGTGTTTCCTTGATTGAATTAGCTCTCACACCAATATTTGCGTCTAGAGCCTTTGCATTGAGGGCTATCTGAAAACAGCTGTGGCGCTGAAGTTGCCTGTGAATGTGGAGTTGGTGGCATGTGAAACCCGCATGTGGAGCATTCGTTTGTGTGGGATGCTCTACCAGGTTCATTCCTAGATAATGCACTCAAAGGGCACTAAGCATAGAGTGTGAAAACTGAGTTTCCTTGAGAGCTGCTTGGAAGCCTGATGGTGTGTGAAGTTAGTGAGCCAAATGGAGTTGTTCTCCCACAAGAACCACTCGGCTGATCCTTCTTCAATATGCCCTTCACCAACATGCAGTGTTTCCTTGATTGAATTAGCTCTCACACCAATATTTGCGTCTAGAGCCTTTGCATTGAGGGCTATCTGAAAACGGCTGTGGCGCTGAAGTTGCCTGTTAATGTGGAGTTGGTGGCATGTGAAACCCGCATGTGGAGCATTCGTTTGTGTGGGATGCTCTACCAGGTTCATTCCTAGATAATGCACTCAAAGGGCACTAAGCATAGAGTGTGAAAACTGAGTTTCCTTGAGAGCTGCTTGGAAGCCTGATGGTGTGTGAAGTTAGTGAGCCAAATGGAGTTGTTCTCCCACAAGAACCACTCGGCTGATCCTTCTTCAATATGCCCTTCACCAACATGCACTGTTTCCTTGATTGAATTAGCTCTCACACCAATATTTGCGTCTAGAGCCTTTGCATTGAGGGCTATCTGAAAACGGCTGTGGCGCTGAAGTTGCCTGTGAATGTGGAGTTGGTGGCATGTGAAACTCGCATGTGGAGCATTCGTTTGTGTGGGATGCTCTACCAGGTTCATTCCTAGATAATGCACTCAAAGGGCACTAAGCATAGAGTGTGAAAACTGAGTTTCCTTGAGAGCTGCTTGGAAGCCTGATGGTGTGTGAAGTTAGTGAGCCAAATGGAGTTGTTCTCCCACAAGAACCACTCGGCTGATCCTTCTTCAATATGCCCTTTACCAACATGCAGTGTTTCCTTGATTGAATTAGCTCTCACACCAATATTTGCGTCTAGAGCCTTTGCATTGAGGGCTATCTGAAAACGGCTGTGGCGCTGAAGTTGCCTGTGAATGTGGAGTTGGTGGCATGTGAAACCCGCATGTGGAGCATTCGTTTGTGTGGGATGCTCTACCAGGTTCATTCCTAGGTAATGCACTCAAAGGGCATTAAGCATAGAGTGTGAAAACTGAGTTTCCTTGAGAGCTGCTTGGAAGCCTGATGGTGTGTGAAGTTAGTGATCCAAATGGAGTTGTTCTCCCACAAGAACCACTCGGCTGATCCTTCTTCAATATGCCCTTCACCAACATGCAGTGTTTCCTTGATTGAATTAGCTCTCACACCAATATTTGCGTCTAGAGCCTTTGCATTGAGGGCTATCTGAAAACGGCTGTGGCGCTGAAGTTGCCTGTGAATGTGGAGTTGCTGGCATGTGAAACCCGCATGTGGAGCATTCGTTTGTGTGGGATGCTCTACCAGGTTCATTTCAGTCCTAGCCATACAAAGGGCACTAAGCATAGAGTGTGAAAACTGAGTTTCCTTGAGAGCTGCTTGGAAGCCTGATGGTGTGTGAAGTTAGTGAGCCAAATGGAGTTGTTCTCCCACAAGAACCACTCGGCTGATCCTTCTTCAATATGCCCTTCACCAACATGCAGTGTTTCCTTGATTGAATTAGCTCTCACACCAATATTTGCGTCTAGAGCCTTTGCATTGAGGGCTATCTGAAAACGGCTGTGGCGCTGAAGTTGCCTGTGAATGTGGAGTTGGTGGCATGTGAAACCCGCATGTGGAGCATTCGTTTGTGTGGGATGCTCTACTAGGTTCATTCCAAGATAATGCACTCAAAGGGCACTAAGCATAGAGTGTGAAAACTGAGTTTCCTTGAGAGCTGCTTGGAAGCCTGATGGTGTGTGAAGTTAGTGAGCCAAATGGAGTTGTTCTCCCACAAGAACCACTCGGCTGATCCTTCTTCAATATGCCCATCGCCAACATGCAGTGTTTCCTTGATTGAATTAGCTCTCACACCAATATTTGCGTCTAGAGCCTTTGCATTGAGGGCTATCTGAAAACGGCTGTGGCGCTGAAGTTGCCTGTGAATGTGGAGTTGGTGGCATGTGAAACCCGCATGTGGAGCATTCGTTTGTGTGGGATGCTCTACCAGGTTCATTCCTAGATAATGCACTCAAAGGGCACTAAGCATAGAGTGTGAAAACTGAGTTTCCTTGAGAGCTGCTTGGAAGCCTGATGGTGTGTGAAGTTAGTGAGCCAAATGGAGTTGTTCTCCCACAAGAACCACTCGGCTGATCCTTCTTCAATATGCCCTTCACCAACATGCAGTGTTTCCTTGATTGAATTAGCTCTCACACCAATATTTGCGTCTAGAGCCTTTGCATTGAGGGCTATCTGAAAACGGCTGTGGCGCTGAAGTTGCCTGTGAATGTGGAGTTGGTGGCATGTGAAACCCACATGTGGAGCATTCGTTTGTGTGGGATGCTCTACCAGGTTCATTCCTAGATAATGCACTCAAAGGGCACTAAGCATAGAGTGTGAAAACTGAGTTTCCTTGAGAGCTGCTTGGAAGCCTGATGGTGTGTGAAGTTAGTGAGCCAAATGGAGTTGTTCTCCCACAAGAACCACTCGGCTGATCCTTCTTCAATATGCCCTTCACCAACATGCAGTGTTTCCTTGATTGAATTAGCTCTCACACCAATATTTGCGTCTAGAGCCTTTGCATTGAGGGCTATCTGAAAACGGCTGTGGCGTTGAAGTTGCCTGTGAATGTGGAGTTGGTGGCATGTGAAACCCGCATGTGGAGCATTCGTTTGTGTGGGATGCTCTACCAGGTTCATTCCTAGATAATGCACTCAAAGGGCACTAAGCATAGAGTGTGAAAACTGAGTTTCCTTGAGAGCTGCTTGGAAGCCTGATGGTGTGTGAAGTTAGTGAGCCAAATGGAGTTGTTCTCCCACAAGAACCACTCGGCTGATCCTTCTTCAATATGCCCTTCACCAACATGCAGTGTTTCCTTGATTGAATTAGCTCTCACACCAATATTTGCGTCTAGAGCCTTTGCATTGAGGGCTATCTGAAAACGGCTGTGGCGCTGAAGTTGCCTGTGAATGTGGAGTTGGTGGCATGTGAAACCCGCATGTGGAGCATTCGTTTGTGTGGGATGCTCTACCAGGTTCATTCCTAGATAATGCACTCAAAGGGCACTAAGCATAGAGTGTGAAAACTGAGTTTCCTTGAGAGCTGCTTGGAAGCCTGATGGTGTGTGAAGTTAGTGAGCCAAATGGAGTTGTTCTCCCACAAGAACCACTCGGCTGATCCTTCTTCAATATGCCCTTCACCAACATGCAGTGTTTCCTTGATTGAATTAGCTCTCACACCAATATTTGTGTCTAGAGCCTTTGCATTGAGGGCTATCTGAAAACGGCTGTGGCGCTGAAGTTGCCTGTGAATGTGGAGTTGGTGGCATGTGAAACCCGCATGTGGAGCATTCGTTTGTGTGGGATGCTCTACCAGGTTCATTTCAGTCCTAGCCATACAAAGGGCACTAAGCATGGAGTATTAAAACTGAGTTTCCTTGAGAGCTGCTTGGAAGCCTGATGGTGTGTGAAGTTAGTGAGCCAAATGGAGTTGTTCTCCCACAAGAACCACTCGGCTGATCCTTCTTCAATATGCCCTTCACCAACATGCAGTGTTTCCTTGATTGAATTAGCTCTCACACCAATATTTGCGTCTAGAACCTTTGCATTGAGGGCTATCTGAAAACGGCTGTGGCGCTGAAGTTGCCTGTGAATGTGGAGTTGGTGGCATGTGAAACCCGCATGTGGAGCATTCGTTTGTGTGGGATGCTCTACCAGGTTCATTTCAGTCCTAGCCATACAAAGGGCACTAAGCATAGAGTGTGAAAACTGAGTTTCCTTGAGAGCTGCTTGGAAGCCTGATGGTGTGTGAAGTTAGTGAGCCAAATGGAGTTGTTCTCCCACAAGAACCACTCGGCTGATCCTTCTTCAATATGCCCTTCACCAACATGCAGTGTTTCCTTGATTGAATTAGCTCTCACACCAATATTTGCGTCTAGAGCCTTTGCATTGAGGGCTCTCTGAAAACGGCTGTGGCGCTGAAGTTGCCTGTGAATGTGGAGTTGGTGGCATGTGAAACCCACATGTGGAGCATTCGTTTGTGTGGGATGCTCTACCAGGTTCATTCCTAGATAATGCACTCAAAGGGCACTAAGCATAGAGTGTGAAAACTGAGTTTCCTTGAGAGCTGCTTGGAAGCCTGATGGTGTGTGAAGTTAGTGAGCCAAATGGAGTTGTTCTCCCACAAGAACCACTCGGCTGATCCTTCTTCAATATGCCCTTCACCAACATGCAGTGTTTCCTTGATTGAATTAGCTCTCACACCAATATTTGCGTCTAGAGCCTTTGCATTGAGGGCTATCTGAAAACAGCTGTGGCGCTGAAGTTGCCTGTGAATGTGGAGTTGGTGGCATGTGAAACCCGCATGTGGAGCATTCGTTTGTGTGGGATGCTCTACCAGGTTCATTCCTAGATAATGCACTCAAAGGGCACTAAGCATAGAGTGTGAAAACTGAGTTTCCTTGAGAGCTGCTTGGAAGCCTGATGGTGTGTGAAGTTAGTGAGCCAAATGGAGTTGTTCTCCCACAAGAACCACTCGGCTGATCCTTCTTCAATATGCCCTTCACCAACATGCAGTGTTTCCTTGATTGAATTAGCTCTCACACCAATATTTGCGTCTAGAGCCTTTGCATTGAGGGCTATCTGAAAACGGCTGTGGCGCTGAAGTTGCCTGTTAATGTGGAGTTGGTGGCATGTGAAACCCGCATGTGGAGCATTCGTTTGTGTGGGATGCTCTACCAGGTTCATTCCTAGATAATGCACTCAAAGGGCACTAAGCATAGAGTGTGAAAACTGAGTTTCCTTGAGAGCTGCTTGGAAGCCTGATGGTGTGTGAAGTTAGTGAGCCAAATGGAGTTGTTCTCCCACAAGAACCACTCGGCTGATCCTTCTTCAATATGCCCTTCACCAACATGCACTGTTTCCTTGATTGAATTAGCTCTCACACCAATATTTGCGTCTAGAGCCTTTGCATTGAGGGCTATCTGAAAACGGCTGTGGCGCTGAAGTTGCCTGTGAATGTGGAGTTGGTGGCATGTGAAACTCGCATGTGGAGCATTCGTTTGTGTGGGATGCTCTACCAGGTTCATTCCTAGATAATGCACTCAAAGGGCACTAAGCATAGAGTGTGAAAACTGAGTTTCCTTGAGAGCTGCTTGGAAGCCTGATGGTGTGTGAAGTTAGTGAGCCAAATGGAGTTGTTCTCCCACAAGAACCACTCGGCTGATCCTTCTTCAATATGCCCTTTACCAACATGCAGTGTTTCCTTGATTGAATTAGCTCTCACACCAATATTTGCGTCTAGAGCCTTTGCATTGAGGGCTATCTGAAAACGGCTGTGGCGCTGAAGTTGCCTGTGAATGTGGAGTTGGTGGCATGTGAAACCCGCATGTGGAGCATTCGTTTGTGTGGGATGCTCTACCAGGTTCATTCCTAGGTAATGCACTCAAAGGGCATTAAGCATAGAGTGTGAAAACTGAGTTTCCTTGAGAGCTGCTTGGAAGCCTGATGGTGTGTGAAGTTAGTGATCCAAATGGAGTTGTTCTCCCACAAGAACCACTCGGCTGATCCTTCTTCAATATGCCCTTCACCAACATGCAGTGTTTCCTTGATTGAATTAGCTCTCACACCAATATTTGCGTCTAGAGCCTTTGCATTGAGGGCTATCTGAAAACGGCTGTGGCGCTGAAGTTGCCTGTGAATGTGGAGTTGCTGGCATGTGAAACCCGCATGTGGAGCATTCGTTTGTGTGGGATGCTCTACCAGGTTCATTTCAGTCCTAGCCATACAAAGGGCACTAAGCATAGAGTGTGAAAACTGAGTTTCCTTGAGAGCTGCTTGGAAGCCTGATGGTGTGTGAAGTTAGTGAGCCAAATGGAGTTGTTCTCCCACAAGAACCACTCGGCTGATCCTTCTTCAATATGCCCTTCACCAACATGCAGTGTTTCCTTGATTGAATTAGCTCTCACACCAATATTTGCGTCTAGAGCCTTTGCATTGAGGGCTATCTGAAAACGGCTGTGGCGCTGAAGTTGCCTGTGAATGTGGAGTTGGTGGCATGTGAAACCCGCATGTGGAGCATTCGTTTGTGTGGGATGCTCTACTAGGTTCATTCCAAGATAATGCACTCAAAGGGCACTAAGCATAGAGTGTGAAAACTGAGTTTCCTTGAGAGCTGCTTGGAAGCCTGATGGTGTGTGAAGTTAGTGAGCCAAATGGAGTTGTTCTCCCACAAGAACCACTCGGCTGATCCTTCTTCAATATGCCCATCGCCAACATGCAGTGTTTCCTTGATTGAATTAGCTCTCACACGAATATTTGCGTCTAGAGCCTTTGCATTGAGGGCTATCTGAAAACGGCTGTGGCGCTGAAGTTGCCTGTGAATGTGGAGTTGGTGGCATGTGAAACCCGCATGTGGAACATTCGTTTGTGTGGGATGCTCTACCAGGTTCATTTCAGTCCTAGCCATACAAAGGGCACTAAGCATAGAGTGTGAAAACTGAGTTTCCTTGAGAGCTGCTTGGAAGCCTGATGGTGTGTGAAGTTAGTGAGCCAAATGGAGTTGTTCTCCCACAAGAACCACTCGGCTGATCCTTCTTCAATATGCCCTTCACCAACATGCAGTGTTTCCTTGATTGAATTAGCTCTCACACCAATATTTGCGTCTAGAGCCTTTGCATTGAGGGCTATCTGAAAACGGCTGTGGCGCTGAAGTTGCCTGTGAATGTGGAGTTGGTGGCATGTGAAACCCGCATGTGGAGCATTCGTTTGTGTGGGATGCTCTACCAGGTTCATTCCTAGATAATGCACTCAAAGGGCACTAAGCATAGAGTGTGAAAACTGAGTTTCCTTGAGAGCTGCTTGGAAGCCTGATGGTGTGTGAAGTTAGTGAGCCAAATGGAGTTGTTCTCCCACAAGAACCACTCGGCTGATCCTTCTTCAATATGCCCTTCACCAACATGCAGTGTTTCCTTGATTGAATTAGCTCTCACACCAATATTTGCGTCTAGAGCCTTTGCATTGAGGGCTATCTGAAAACGGCTGTGGCGCTGAAGTTGCCTGTGAATGTGGAGTTGGTGGCATGTGAAACCCGCATGTGGAGCATTCGTTTGTGTGGGATGCTCTACCAGGTTCATTTCAGTGCTAGCCATACAAAGGGCACTAAGCATAGAGTGTGAAAACTGAGTTTCCTTGAGAGCTGCTTGGAAGCCTGATGGTGTGTGAAGTTAGTGAGCCAAATGGAGTTGTTCTCCCACAAGAACCACTCGGCTGATCCTTCTTCAATATGCCCTTCACCAACATGCAGTGTTTCCTTGATTGAATTAGCTCTCACACCAATATTTGTGTCTAGAGCCTTTGCATTGAGGGCTATCTGAAAACGGCTGTGGCGCTGAAGTTGCCTGTGAATGTGGAGTTGGTGGCATGTGAAACCCGCATGTGGAGCATTCGTTTGTGTGGGATGCTCTACCAGGTTCATTTCAGTCCTAGCCATACAAAGGGCACTAAGCATAGAGTGTGAAAACTGAGTTTCCTTGAGAGCTGCTTGGAAGCCTGATGGTGTGTGAAGTTAGTGAGCCAAATGGAGTTGTTCTCCCACAAGAACCACTCGGCTGATCCTTCTTCAATATGCCCTTCACCAACATGCAGTGTTTCCTTGATTGAATTAGCTCTCACACCAATATTTGCGTCTAGAGCCTTTGCATTGAGGGCTATCTGAAAACGGCTGTGGCGCTGAAGTTGCCTGTGAATGTGGAGTTGGTGGCATGTGAAACCCGCATGTGGAGCATTCGTTTGTGTGGGATGCTCTACCAGGTTCATTCCTAGATAATGCACTCAAAGGGCACTAAGCATAGAGTGTGAAAACTGAGTTTCCTTGAGAGCTGCTTGGAAGCCTGATGGTGTGTGAAGTTAGTGAGCCAAATGGAGTTGTTCTCCCACAAGAACCACTCGGCTGATCCTTCTTCAATATGCCCTTCACCAACATGCAGTGTTTCCTTGATTGAATTAGCTCTCACACCAATATTTGCGTCTAGAGCCTTTGCATTGAGGGCTATCTGAAAACAGCTGTGGCGCTGAAGTTGCCTGTGAATGTGGAGTTGGTGGCATGTGAAACCCGCATGTGGAGCATTCGTTTCTGTGGGATGCTCTACCAGGTTCATTCCTAGATAATGCACTCAAAGGGCACTAAGCATAGAGTGTGAAAACTGAGTTTCCTTGAGAGCTGCTTGGAAGCCTGATGGTGTGTGAAGTTAGTGAGCCAAATGGAGTTGTTCTCCCACAAGAACCACTCGGCTGATCCTTCTTCAATATGCCCTTCACCAACATGCAGTGTTTCCTTGATTGAATTAGCTCTCACACCAATATTTGCGTCTAGAGCCTTTGCATTGAGGGCTATCTGAAAACGGCTGTGGCGCTGAAGTTGCCTGTGAATGTGGAGTTGGTGGCATGTGAAACCCGCATGTGGAGCATTTGTTTGTGTGGGATGCTCTACCAGGTTCATTCCTAGATAATGCACTCAAAGGGCACTAAGCATAGAGTGTGAAAACTGAGTTTCCTTGAGAGCTGCTTGGAAGCCTGATGGTGTGTGAAGTTAGTGAGCCAAATGGAGTTGTTCTCCCACAAGAACCACTCGGCTGATCCTTCTTCAATATGCCCTTCACCAACATGCACTGTTTCCTTGATTGAATTAGCTCTCACACCAATATTTGCGTCTAGGGCCTTTGCATTGAGGGCTATCTGAAAACGGCTGTGGCGCTGAAGTTGCCTGTGAATGTGGAGTTGGTGGCATGTGAAACTCGCATGTGGAGCATTCGTTTGTGTGGGATGCTCTACCAGGTTCATTCCTAGATAATGCACTCAAAGGGCACTAAGCATAGAGTGTGAAAACTGAGTTTCCTTGAGAGCTGCTTGGAAGCCTGATGGTGTGTGAAGTTAGTGAGCCAAATGGAGTTGTTCTCCCACAAGAACCACTCGGCTGATCCTTCTTCAATATGCCCTTCACCAACATGCAGTGTTTCCTTGATTGAATTAGCTCTCACACCAATATTTGCGTCTAGAGCCTTTGCATTGAGGGCTATCTGAAAACGGCTGTGGCGCTGAAGTTGCCTGTGAATGTGGAGTTGGTGGCATGTGAAACCCGCATGTGGAGCATTCGTTTGTGTGGGATGCTCTACCAGGTTCATTCCTAGGTAATGCACTCAAAGGGCATTAAGCATAGAGTGTGAAAACTGAGTTTCCTTGAGAGCTGCTTGGAAGCCTGATGGTGTGTGAAGTTAGTGATCCAAATGGAGTTGTTCTCCCACAAGAACCACTCGGCTGATCCTTCTTCAATATGCCCTTCACCAACATGCAGTGTTTCCTTGATTGAATTAGCTCTCACACCAATATTTGCGTCTAGAGCCTTTGCATTGAGGGCTATCTGAAAACGGCTGTGGCGCTGAAGTTGCCTGTGAATGTGGAGTTGCTGGCATGTGAAACCCGCATGTGGAGCATTCGTTTGTGTGGGATGCTCTACCAGGTTCATTTCAGTCCTAGCCATACAAAGGGCACTAAGCATAGAGTGTGAAAACTGAGTTTCCTTGAGAGCTGCTTGGAAGCCTGATGGTGTGTGAAGTTAGTGAGCCAAATGGAGTTGTTCTCCCACAAGAACCACTCGGCTGATCCTTCTTCAGTATGCCCTTCACCAACATGCAGTGTTTCCTTGATTGAATTAGCTCTCACACCAATATTTGCGTCTAGAGCCTTTGCATTGAGGGCTATCTGAAAACGGCTGTGGCGCTGAAGTTGCCTGTGAATGTGGAGTTGGTGGCATGTGAAACCCGCATGTGGAGCATTCGTTTGTGTGGGATGCTCTACTAGGTTCATTCCAAGATAATGCACTCAAAGGGCACTAAGCATAGAGTGTGAAAACTGAGTTTCCTTGAGAGCTGCTTGGAAGCCTGATGGTGTGTGAAGTTAGTGAGCCAAATGGAGTTGTTCTCCCACAAGAACCACTCGGCTGATCCTTCTTCAATATGCCCTTCGCCAACATGCAGTGTTTCCTTCATTGAATTAGCTCTCACACCAATATTTGCGTCTAGAGCCTTTGCATTGAGGGCTATCTGAAAACGGCTGTGGCGCTGAAGTTGCCTGTGAATGTGGAGTTGGTGGCATGTGAAACCCGCATGTGGAGCATTCGTTTGTGTGGGATGCTCTACCAGGTTCATTCCTAGATAATGCACTCAAAGGGCACTAAGCATAGAGTGTGAAAACTGAGTTTCCTTGAGAGCTGCTTGGAAGCCTGATGGTGTGTGAAGTTAGTGAGCCAAATGGAGTTGTTCTCCCACAAGAACCACTCGGCTGATCCTTCTTCAATATGCCCTTCACCAACATGCAGAGTTTCCTTGATTGAATTAGCTCTCACACCAATATTTGCGTCTAGAGCCTTTGCATTGAGGGCTATCTGAAAACGGCTGTGGCGATGAAGTTGCCTGTGAATGTGGAGTTGGTGGCATGTGAAACCCGCATGTGGAGCATTCGTTTGTGTGGGATGCTCTACCAGGTTCATTCCTAGATAATGCACTCAAAGGGCACTAAGCATAGAGTGTGAAAACTGAGTTTCCTTGAGAGCTGCTTGGAAGCCTGATGGTGTGTGAAGTTAGTGAGCCAAATGGAGTTGTTCTCCCACAAGAACCACTCGGCTGATCCTTCTTCAATATGCCCTTCACCAACATGCAGTGTTTCCTTGATTGAATTAGCTCTCACACCAATATTTGCGTCTAGAGCCTTTGCATTGAGGGCTATCTGAAAACGGCTGTGGCGTTGAAGTTGCCTGTGAATGTGGAGTTGGTGGCATGTGAAACCCGCATGTGGAGCATTCGTTTGTGTGGGATGCTCTACCAGGTTCATTCCTAGATAATGCACTCAAAGGGCACTAAGCATAGAGTGTGAAAACTGAGTTTCCTTGAGAGCTGCTTGGAAGCCTGATGGTGTGTGAAGTTAGTGAGCCAAATGGAGTTGTTCTCCCACAAGAACCACTCGGCTGATCCTTCTTCAATATGCCCTTCACCAACATGCAGTGTTTCCTTGATTGAATTAGCTCTCACACCAATATTTGCGTCTAGAGCCTTTGCATTGAGGGCTATCTGAAAACGGCTGTGGCGCTGAAGTTGCCTGTGAATGTGGAGTTGGTGGCATGTGAAACCCGCATGTGGAGCATTCGTTTGTGTGGGATGCTCTACCAGGTTCATTCCTAGATAATGCACTCAAAGGGCACTAAGCATAGAGTGTGAAAACTGAGTTTCCTTGAGAGCTGCTTGGAAGCCTGATGGTGTGTGAAGTTAGTGAGCCAAATGGAGTTGTTCTCCCACAAGAACCACTCGGCTGATCCTTCTTCAATATGCCCTTCACCAACATGCAGTGTTTCCTTGATTGAATTAGCTCTCACACCAATATTTGTGTCTAGAGCCTTTGCATTGAGGGCTATCTGAAAACGGCTGTGGCGCTGAAGTTGCCTGTGAATGTGGAGTTGGTGGCATGTGAAACCCGCATGTGGAGCATTCGTTTGTGTGGGATGCTCTACCAGGTTCATTTCAGTCCTAGCCATACAAAGGGCACTAAGCATGGAGTATTAAAACTGAGTTTCCTTGAGAGCTGCTTGGAAGCCTGATGGTGTGTGAAGTTAGTGAGCCAAATGGAGTTGTTCTCCCACAAGAACCACTCGGCTGATCCTTCTTCAATATGCCCTTCACCAACATGCAGTGTTTCCTTGATTGAATTAGCTCTCACACCAATATTTGCGTCTAGAGCCTTTGCATTGAGGGCTATCTGAAAACGGCTGTGGCGCTGAAGTTGCCTGTGAATGTGGAGTTGGTGGCATGTGAAACCCGCATGTGGAGCATTCGTTTGTGTGGGATGCTCTACCAGGTTCATTTCATTCCTAGCCATACAAAGGGCACTAAACATAGAGTGTGAAAACTGAGTTTCCTTGAGAGCTGCTTGGAAGCCTGATGGTGTGTGAAGTTAGTGAGCCAAATGGAGTTGTTCTCCCACAAGAACCACTCGGCTGATCCTTCTTCAATATGCCCTTCACCAACATGCAGTGTTTCCTTGATTGAATTAGCTCTCACACCAATATTTGCGTCTAGAGCCTTTGCATTGAGGGCTATCTGAAAACGGCTGTGGCGCTGAAGTTGCCTGTGAATGTGGAGTTGGTGGCATGTGAAACTCGCATGTGGAGCATTCGTTTGTGTGGGATGCTCTACCAGGTTCATTCCTAGATAATGCACTCAAAGGGCACTAAGCATAGAGTGTGAAAACTGAGTTTCCTTGAGAGCTGCTTGGAAGCCTGATGGTGTGTGAAGTTAGTGAGCCAAATGGAGTTGTTCTCCCACAAGAACCACTCGGCTGATCCTTCTTCAATATGCCCTTCACCAACATGCAGTGTTTCCTTGATTGAATTAGCTCTCACACCAATATTTGCGTCTAGAGCCTTTGCATTGAGGGCTATCTGAAAACGGCTGTGGCGTTGAAGTTGCCTGTGAATGTGGAGTTGGTGGCATGTGAAACCCGCATGTGGAGCATTCGTTTGTGTGGGATGCTCTACCAGGTTCATTCCTAGATAATGCACTCAAAGGGCACTAAGCATAGAGTGTGAAACTGAGTTTCCTTGAGAGCTGCTTGGAAGCCTGATGGTGTGTGAAGTTAGTGAGCCAAATGGAGTTGTTCTCCCACAAGAACCACTCGGCTGATCCTTCTTCAATATGCCCTTCACCAACATGCAGTGTTTCCTTGATTGAATTAGCTCTCACACCAATATTTGCGTCTAGAGCCTTTGCATTGAGGGCTATCTGAAAACGGCTGTGGCGCTGAAGTTGCCTGTGAATGTGGAGTTGGTGGCATGTGAAACCCGCATGTGGAGCATTCGTTTGTGTGGGATGCTCTACCAGGTTCATTCCTAGATAATGCACTCAAAGGGCACTAAGCATAGAGTGTGAAAACTGAGTTTCCTTGAGAGCTGCTTGGAAGCCTGATGGTGTGTGAAGTTAGTGAGCCAAATGGAGTTGTTCTCCCACAAGAACCACTCGGCTGATCCTTCTTCAATATGCCCTTCACCAACATGCAGTGTTTCCTTGATTGAATTAGCTCTCACACCAATATTTGTGTCTAGAGCCTTTGCATTGAGGGCTATCTGAAAACGGCTGTGGCGCTGAAGTTGCCTGTGAATGTGGAGTTGGTGGCATGTGAAACCCGCATGTGGAGCATTCGTTTGTGTGGGATGCTCTACCAGGTTCATTTCAGTCCTAGCCATACAAAGGGCACTAAGCATGGAGTATTAAAACTGAGTTTCCTTGAGAGCTGCTTGGAAGCCTGATGGTGTGTGAAGTTAGTGAGCCAAATGGAGTTGTTCTCCCACAAGAACCACTCGGCTGATCCTTCTTCAATATGCCCTTCACCAACATGCAGTGTTTCCTTGATTGAATTAGCTCTCACACCAATATTTTGCGTCTAGAACCTTTGCATTGACGGCTATCTGAAAACGGCTGTGGCGCTGAAGTTGCCTGTGAATGTGGAGTTGGTGGCATGTGAAACCCGCATGTGGAGCATTCGTTTGTGTGGGATGCTCTACCAGGTTCATTTCAGTCCTAGCCATACAAAGGGCACTAAGCATAGAGTGTGAAAACTGAGTTTCCTTGAGAGCTGCTTGGAAGCCTGATGGTGTGTGAAGTTAGTGAGCAAATGGAGTTGTTCTCCCACAAGAACCACTCGGCTGATCCTTCTTCAATATGCCCTTCACCAACATGCAGTGTTTCCTTGATTGAATTAGCTCTCACACCAATATTTGCGTCTAGAGCCTTTGCATTGAGGGCTATCTGAAAACAGCTGTGGCGCTGAAGTTGCCTGTGAATGTGGAGTTGGTGGCATGGTGAAACCCGCATGTGGAGCATTCGTTTCTGTGGGATGCTCTACCAGGTTCATTCCTAGATAATGCACTCAAAGGGCACTAAGCATAGAGTGTGAAAACTGAGTTTCCTTGAGAGCTGCTTGGAAGCCTGATGGTGTGTGAAGTTAGTGAGCCAAATGGAGTTGTTCTCCCACAAGAACCACTCGGCTGATCCTTCTTCAATATGCCCTTCACCAACATGCAGTGTTTCCTTGATTGAATTAGCTCTCACACCAATATTTGCGTCTAGAGCCTTTGCATTGAGGGCTATCTGAAAACGGCTGTGGCGCTGAAGTTGCCTGTGAATGTGGAGTTGGTGGCATGTGAAACCCGCATGTGGAGCATTTGTTTGTGTGGGATGCTCTACCAGGTTCATTCCTAGATAATGCACTCAAAGGGCACTAAGCATAGAGTGTGAAAACTGAGTTTCCTTGAGAGCTGCTTGGAAGCCTGATGGTGTGTGAAGTTAGTGAGCCAAATGGAGTTGTTCTCCCACAAGAACCACTCGGCTGATCCTTCTTCAATATGCCCTTCACCAACATGCACTGTTTCCTTGATTGAATTAGCTCTCACACCAATATTTGCGTCTAGGGCCTTTGCATTGAGGGCTATCTGAAAACGGCTGTGGCGCTGAAGTTGCCTGTGAATGTGGAGTTGGTGGCATGTGAAACCCGCATGTGGAGCATTCGTTTGTGTGGGATGCTCTACCAGGTTCATTCCTAGATAATGCACTCAAAGGGCACTAAGCATAGAGTGTGAAACTGAGTTTCCTTGAGAGCTGCTTGGAAGCCTGATGGTGTGTGAAGTTAGTGAGCCAAATGGAGTTGTTCTCCCACAAGAACCACTCGGCTGATCCTTCTTCAATATGCCCTTCACCAACATGCAGTGTTCCTTGATTGAATTAGCTCTCACACCAATATTTGCGTCTAGAGCCTTTGCATTGAGGGCTATCTGAAAACGGCTGTGGCGCTGAAGTTGCCTGTGAATGTGGAGTTGGTGGCATGTGAAACCCGCATGTGGAGCATTCGTTTGTGTGGGATGCTCTACCAGGTTCATTCCTAGGTAATGCACTCAAAGGGCATTAAGCATAGAGTGTGAAAACTGAGTTTCCTTGAGAGCTGCTTGGAAGCCTGATGGTGTGTGAAGTTAGTGATCCAAATGGAGTTGTTCTCCCACAAGAACCACTCGGCTGATCCTTCTTCAATATGCCCTTCACCAACATGCAGTGTTTCCTTGATTGAATTAGCTCTCACACCAATATTTGCGTCTAGAGCCTTTGCATTGAGGGCTATCTGAAAACGGCTGTGGCGCTGAAGTTGCCTGTGAATGTGGAGTTGCTGGCATGTGAAACCCGCATGTGGAGCATTCGTTTGTGTGGGATGCTCTACCAGGTTCATTTCAGTCCTAGCCATACAAAGGGCACTAAGCATAGAGTGTGAAAACTGAGTTTCCTTGAGAGCTGCTTGGAAGCCTGATGGTGTGTGAAGTTAGTGAGCCAAATGGAGTTGTTCTCCCACAAGAACCACTCGGCTGATCCTTCTTCAATATGCCCTTCACCAACATGCAGTGTTTCCTTGATTGAATTAGCTCTCACACCAATATTTGCGTCTAGAGCCTTTGCATTGAGGGCTATCTGAAAACGGCTGTGGCGCTGAAGTTGCCTGTGAATGTGGAGTTGGTGGCATGTGAAACCCGCATGTGGAGCATTCGTTTGTGTGGGATGCTCTACTAGGTTCATTCCAAGATAATGCACTCAAAGGGCACTAAGCATAGAGTGTGAAAAACTGAGTTTCCTTGAGAGCTGCTTGGAAGCCTGATGGTGTGTGAAGTTAGTGAGCCAAATGGAGTTGTTCTCCCACAAGAACCACTCGGCTGATCCTTCTTCAATATGCCCTTCGCCAACATGCAGTGTTTCCTTCATTGAATTAGCTCTCACACCAATATTTGCGTCTAGAGCCTTTGCATTGAGGGCTATCTGAAAACGGCTGTGGCGCTGAAGTTGCCTGTGAATGTGGAGTTGGTGGCATGTGAAACTCGCATGTGGAGCATTCGTTTGTGTGGGATGCTCTACCAGGTTCATTCCTAGATAATGCACTCAAAGGGCACTAAGCATAGAGTGTGAAAACTGAGTTTCCTTGAGAGCTGCTTGGAAGCCTGATGGTGTTGTGAAGTTAGTGAGCCAAATGGAGTTGTTCTCCCACAAGAACCACTCGGCTGATCCTTCTTCAATATGCCCTTCACCAACATGCAGTGTTTTCCTTGATTGAATTAGCTCTCACACCAATATTTGCGTCTAGAGCCTTTGCATTGAGGGCTATCTGAAAACGGCTGTGGCGCTGAAGTTGCCTGTGAATGTGGAGTTGGTGGCATGTGAAACTCGCATGTGGAGCATTCGTTTGTGTGGGATGCTCTACCAGGTTCATTCCTAGATAATGCACTCAAAGGGCACTAAGCATAGAGTGTGAAAACTGAGTTTCCTTGAGAGCTGCTTGGAAGCCTGATGGTGTGTGAAGTTAGTGAGCCAAATGGAGTTGTTCTCCCACAAGAACCACTCGGCTGATCCTTCTTCAATATGCCCTTCACCAACATGCAGTGTTTCCTTGATTGAATTAGCTCTCACACCAATATTTGCGTCTAGAGCCTTTGCATTGAGGGCTATCTGAAAACGGCTGTGGCGCTGAAGTTGCCTGTGAATGTGGAGTTGGTGGCATGTGAAACCCGCATGTGGAGCATTCGTTTGTGTGGGATGCTCTACCAGGTTCATTCCTAGGTAATGCACTCAAAGGGCATTAAGCATAGAGTGTGAAAACTGAGTTTCCTTGAGAGCTGCTTGGGAAGCCTGATGGTGTGTGAAGTTAGTGATCCAAATGGAGTTGTTCTCCCACAAGAACCACTCGGCTGATCCTTCTTCAATATGCCCTTCACCAACATGCAGTGTTTCCTTGATTGAATTAGCTCTCACACCAATATTTGCGTTCTAGAGCCTTTGCATTGAGGGCTATCTGAAAACGGCTGTGGCGCTGAAGTTGCCTGTGAATGTGGAGTTGCTGGCATGTGAAACCCGCATGTGGAGCATTCGTTTGTGTGGGATGCTCTACCAGGTTCATTTCAGTCCTAGCCATACAAAGGGCACTAAGCATAGAGTGTGAAAACTGAGTTTCCCTTGAGAGCTGCTTGGAAGCCTGATGGTGTGTGAAGTTAGTGAGCCAAATGGAGTTGTTCTCCCACAAGAACCACTCGGCTGATCCTTCTTCAATATGCCCCTTCACCAACATGCAGTGTTTCCTTGATTGAATTAGCTCTCACACCAATATTTGCGTCTAGAGCCTTTGCATTGAGGGCTATCTGAAAACGGCTGTGGCGCTGAAGTTGCCTGTGAATGTGGAGTTGGTGGCATGTGAAACCCGCATGTGGAGCATTCGTTTGTGTGGGATGCTCTACCAGGTTCATTCCTAGATAATGCACTCAAAGGGCACTAAGCATAGAGTGTGAAAACTGAGTTTCCTTGAGAGCTGCTTGGAAGCCTGATGGTGTGTGAAGTTAGTGAGCCAAAATGGGAGTTGTTCTCCCACAAGAACCACTCGGCTGATCCTTCTTCAATATGCCCTTCACCAACATGCAGTGTTTTCCTTGATTGAATTAGCTCTCACACCAATATTTGCGTCTAGAGCCTTTGCATTGAGGGCTATCTGAAAACGGCTGTGGCGCTGAAGTTGCCTGTTAATGTGGAGTTGGTGGCATGTGAAACCCGCATGTGGAGCATTCGTTTGTGTGGGATGCTCTACCAGGTTCATTCCTAGATAATGCACTCAAAGGGCACTAAGCATAGAGTGTGAAAACTGAGTTTCCTTGAGAGCTGCTTGGAAGCCTGATGGTGTGTGAAGTTAGTGAGCCAAATGGAGTTGTTCTCCCACAAGAACCACTCGGCTGATCCTTCTTCAATATGCCCTTCACCAACATGCAGTGTTTCCTTGATTGAATTAGCTCTCACACCAATATTTGCGTCTAGAGCCTTTGCATTGAGGGCTATCTGAAAACGGCTGTGGCGCTGAAGTTGCCTGTGAATGTGGAGTTGGTGGCATGTGAAACTCGCATGTGGAGCATTCGTTTGTGTGGGATGCTCTACCAGGTTCATTCCTAGATAATGCACTCAAAGGGCACTAAGCATAGAGTGTGAAAACTGAGTTTCCTTGAGAGCTGCTTGGAAGCCTGATGGTGTGTGAAGTTAGTGAGCCAAATGGAGTTGTTCTCCCACAAGAACCACTCGGCTGATCCTTCTTCAATATGCCCTTCACCAACATGCAGTGTTTCCTTGATTGAATTAGCTCTCACACCAATATTTGCGTCTAGAGCCTTTGCATTGAGGGCTATCTGAAAACGGCTGTGGCGCTGAAGTTGCCTGTGAATGTGGAGTTGGTGGGCATGTGAAACCCGCATGTGGAGCATTCGTTTGTGTGGGATGCTCTACCAGGTTCATTTCAGTCCTAGCCATACAAAGGGCACTAAGCATGGAGTATTAAAACTGAGTTTCCTTGAGAGCTGCTTGGAAGCCTGATGGTGTGTGAAGTTAGTGAGCCAAATGGAGTTGTTCTCCCACAAGAACCACTCGGCTGATCCTTCTTCAATATGCCCTTCACCAACATGCAGTGTTGTCCTTGATTGAATTAGCTCTCACACCAATATTTGCGTCTAGAACCTTTGCATTGAGGGCTATCTGAAAACGGCTGTGGCGCTGAAGTTGCCTGTGAATGTGGAGTTGGTGGCATGTGAAACCCGCATGTGGAGCATTCGTTTGTGTGGGATGCTCTACCAGGTTCATTTCAGTCCTAGCCATACAAAGGGCACTAAGCATAGAGTGTGAAAACTGAGTTTCCTTGAGAGCTGCTTGGAAGCCTGATGGTGTGTGAAGTTAGTGAGCCAAATGGAGTTGTTCTCCCACAAGAACCACTCGGCTGATCCTTCTTCAATATGCCCTTCACCAACATGCAGTGTTTCCTTGATTGAATTAGCTCTCACACCAATATTTGCGTCTAGAGCCTTTGCATTGAGGGCTATCTGAAAACGGCTGTGGCGCTGAAGTTGCCTGTGAATGTGGAGTTGGTGGCATGTGAAACCCGCATGTGGAGCATTCGTTTGTGTGGGATGCTCTACCAGGTTCATTCCTAGATAATGCACTCAAAGGGCACTAAGCATAGAGTGTGAAAACTGAGTTTCCTTGAGAGCTGCTTGGAAGCCTGATGGTGTGTGAAGTTAGTGAGCCAAATGGAGTTGTTCTCCCACAAGAACCACTCGGCTGATCCTTCTTCAATATGCCCTTCACCAACATGCAGTGTTTCCTTGATTGAATTAGCTCTCACACCAATATTTGCGTCTAGAGCCTTTGCATTGAGGGCTATCTGAAAACAGCTGTGGCGCTGAAGTTGCCTGTGAATGTGTGAGTTGGTGGCATGTGAAACCCGCATGTGGAGCATTCGTTTCTGTGGGATGCTCTACCAGGTTCATTCCTAGATAATGCACTCAAAGGGCACTAAGCATAGAGTGTGAAAACTGAGTTTCCTTGAGAGCTGCTTGGAAGCCTGATGGTGTGTGAAGTTAGTGAGCCAAATGGAGTTGTTCTCCCACAAGAACCACTCGGCTGATCCTTCTTCAATATGCCCTTCACCAACATGCAGTGTTTTCCTTGATTGAATTAGCTCTCACACCAATATTTGCGTCTAGAGCCTTTGCATTGAGGGCTATCTGAAAACGGCTGTGGCACTGAAGTTGCCTGTGAATGTGGAGTTGGTGGCATGTGAAACCCCGCATGTGGAGCATTCGTTTGTGTGGGATGCTCTACCAGGTTCATTCCTAGATAATGCACTCAAAGGGCACTAAGCATAGAGTGTGAAAACTGAGTTTCCTTGAGAGCTGCTTGGAAGCCTGATGGTGTGTGAAGTTAGTGAGCCAAATGGAGTTGTTCTCCCACAAGAACCACTCGGCTGATCCTTCTTCAATATGCCCTTCACCAACATGCACTGTTTCCTTGATTGAATTAGCTCACACACCAATATTTGCGTCTAGAGCCTTTGCATTGAGGGCTATCTGAAAACGGCTGTGGCGCTGAAGTTGCCTGTGAATGTGGAGTTGGTGGCATGTGAAACTCGCATGTGGAGCATTCGTTTGTGTGGGATGCTCTACCAGGTTCATTCCTAGATAATGCACTCAAAGGGCACTAAGCATAGAGTGTGAAAACTGAGTTTCCTTCAGAGCTGCTTGGAAGCCTGATGGTGTGTGAAGTTAGTGAGCCAAATGGAGTTGTTCTCCCACAAGAACCACTCGGCTGATCCTTCTTCAATATGCCCTTCACCAACATGCAGTGTTTCCTTGATTGAATTAGCTCTCACACCAATATTTGCGTCTAGAGCCTTTGCATTGAGGGCTATCTGAAAACGGCTGTGGCGCTGAAGTTGCCTGTGAATGTGGAGTTGGTGGCATGTGAACACCCGCATGTGGAGCATTCGTTTGTGTGGGATGCTCTACCAGGTTCATTCCTAGGTAATGCACTCAAAGGGCATTAAGCATAGAGTGTGAAAACTGAGTTTCCTTGAGAGCTGCTTGGAAGCCTGATGGTGTGTGAAGTTAGTGATCCAAATGGAGTTGTTCTCCCACAAGAACCACTCGGCTGATCCTTCTTCAATATGCCCTTCACCAACATGCAGTGTTTCCTTGATTGAATTAGCTCTCACACCAATATTTGCGTCTAGAACCTTTGCATTGAGGGCTATCTGAAAACGGCTGTGGGCGCTGAAGTTGCCTGTGAATGTGGAGTTGGTGGCATGTGAAACCCGCATGTGGAGCATTCGTTTGTGTGGGATGCTCTACCAGGTTCATTTCAGTCCTAGCCATACAAAGGGCACTAAGCATAGAGTGTGAAAACTGAGTTTCCTTGAGAGCTGCTTGGAAGCCTGATGGTGTGTGAAGTTAGTGAGCCAAATGGAGTTGTTCTCCCACAAGAACCACTCGGCTGATCCTTCTTCAATATGCCCTTCACCAACATGCAGTGTTTCCTTGATTGAATTAGCTCTCACACCAATATTTGCGTCTAGAGCCTTTGCATTGAGGGCTATCTGAAAACGGCTGTGGCGCTGAAGTTGCCTGTGAATGTGGAGTTGGTGGCATGTGAAACCCGCATGTGGAGCATTCGTTTGTGTGGGATGCTCTACCAGGTTCATTCCTAGATAATGCACTCAAAGGGCACTAAGC
>NW_026699193.1:0-23875 GCF_030435755.1 Ochotona princeps | reverse complement strand
TCCACACAACCGAATGCTCCACATGCGGGTTTCACATGCCACCAACTCCACATTCACAGGCAACTTCAGCGCCACAGCCGTTTTCAGATAGCCCTCAATGCAAAGGCTCTAGACGCAAATATTGGTGTGAGAGCTAATTCAATCAAGGAAACACTGCATGTTGGTGAAGGGCATATTGAAGAAGAATCAGCCGAGTGGTTTTTGTGTTAGAACAACTCCATTTGGCTCACTAACTTCACACACCATCAGGCTTCCAAGCAGCTCTCAAGGAAACTCAGTTTTCACACTCTATGCTTAGTGCCCTTTGAGTGCATTATCTAGGAATGAACCTGGTAGAGCATCCCACACAAACGAATGCTCCACATGCGGGTTTCACATGCCACCAACTCCACATTCACAGGCATCTTCAGCGCCACAGCCGTTTTCAGATAGCCCTCAATGCAAAGGCTCTAGACGCAAATATTGGTGTGAGAGCTAATTCAATCAAGGAAACACTGCATGTTGGTGAAGGGCATATTGAAGAAGGATCAGCCGAGTGGTTCTTGTGGGAGAACAACTCCACTTGGCTCACTAACTTCACACACCATCAGGCTTCCAAGCAGCTCTCAAGGAAACTCAGTTTTCACACTCTATGCTTAGTGCCCTTTGAGTGCCTAGGAATGAAATGAAGCTTGGAGAGCATCCCACATAAACGAATGCTCCACATGCGGGTTTCACATGCCACCAACTCCACATTCACAGGCATCTTCAGCGCCACAGCCGTTTTCAGATAGCCCTCAATGCAAAGGCTCTAGACGCAAATATTGGTGTGAGAGCTAATTCAATCAAGGAAACACTGCATGTTGGTGAAGGGCATATTGAAGAAGGATCAGCCGAGTGGTTCTTGTGGGAGAACAACTCCATTTGGCTCACTAACTTCACACACCATCAGGCTTCCAAGCAGCTCTCAAGGAAACTCAGTTTTCACACTCTATGTTTAGTGCCCTTTGAGTGCCTAGGACTGAAATGAAGCTTGGAGAGCATCCCACATAAAGGAATGCTCCACATGCGGGTTTCACATGCCACCAACTCCACATTCACAGGCAACTTCAGCGCCACAGCCGTTTTCAGATAGCCCTCAATGCAAAGGCTCTAGACGCAAATATTGGTGTGAGAGCTAATTCAATCAAGGAAATACTGCATGTTGGTGAAGGGCATATTGAAGAAGGATCAGCCGAGTGGTTCTTGTGGGAGAACAACTCCATTTGGCTCACTAACTTCACACACCATCAGGCTTCCAAGCAGCTCTCAAGGAAACTCAGTTTTCACACTCTATGCTTAGTGCCCTTTGAGTGCCTAGGACTGAAATGAAGCTTGGAGAGCATCCCACATAAACGAATGCTCCACATGCGGGTTTCACATGCCACCAACTCCACATTCACAGGCAACTTCAGCGCCACAGCCGTTTTCAGATAGCCCTCAATGCAAAGGCTCTAGACGCAAATATTGGTGTGAGAGCTAATTCAATCAAGGAAACACTGCATGTTGGTGAAGGGCATATTGAAGAAGGATCAGCCGAGTGGTTCCTGTGGGAGAACAACTCCATTTGGCTCACTAACTTCACACACCATCAGGCTTCCAAGCAGCTCTCAAGGAAACTCAGTTTTCACACTCTATGCTTAGTGCCCTTTGAGCGCCTAGGACTGAAATGAAGCTTGGAGAGCATCCCACACAAACGAATGCTCCACATGCAGGTTTCACATGCCACCAACTCCAGATTCACAGGCAACTTCAGCGCCACAGCCGTTTTCAGAGAGCCCTCAATGCAAAGGCTCTAGACGCAAATATTGGTGTGAGAGCTAATTCAATCAAGGAAACACTGCATGTTGGTGAAGGGCATATTGAAGAAGGATCAGCCGAGTGGTTCCTGTGGGAGAACAACTCCATTTGGCTCACTAACTTCACAACCATCAGGCTTCCAAGCAGCTCTCAAGGAAACTCAGTTTTCACACTCTATGCTTAGTGCCCTTTGAGTGCCTAGGACTGAAATGAAGCTAGGAGAGCATCCCACATAAACGAATGCTCCACATGCGGGTTTCACATGCCACCAACTCCACATTCACAGGCAACTTCAGCGCCACAGCCGTTTTCAGATAGCCCTCAATGCAAAGGCTCTAGACGCAAATATTGGTGTGAGAGCTAATTCAATCAAGGTAACACTGCATGTTGGTGAAGGGCATATTGAAGAAGGATCAGCCGAGTGGTTCTTGTGGGAGAACAACTCCATTTGGCTCACTAACTTCACACACCATCAGGCTTCCAAGCAGCTCTCAAGGAAACTCAGTTTTCACACTCTACGCTTAGTGCCCTTTGAGTTCCTAGGAATGAAATGAACCTGGTAGAGCATCCCACACAAACGAATGCTCCACTTCGGGTTTCACATGCCACCAACTCCACATTCACAGGCAACTTCAGCGCCACAGCCATTTTCAGATAGCCCTCAATGCAAAGGCTCTAGACACAAATATTGGTGTGAGAGCTAATTCAATCAAGGAAACACTGCATGTTGGTGAAGGGCATATTGAAGAAGGATCAGCCGAGTGGTTCTTTTGGGAGAACAACTCCATTTGGCTCACTAACTTCACACACCATCATGCTTCCAAGCAGCTCTCAAGGAAACTCAGTTTTTACACAGTATGCTTAGTGCCCTTTGAGTGCCTAGGACTGAAATGAAGCTTGGAGAGCATCCCACACGTACGAATGCTCCACTTGCGGGTTTCACATGCCACCAACTCCACATTCACAGGCAACTTCAGCGCCACAGCCGTTTTCAGATAGCCCTCAATGCAAAGGCTCTAGACGCAAATATTGGTGTGAGAGCTAATTCAATCAAGGAAACACTGCATGTTGGTGAAGGGCATATTGAAGAAGAATCAGCCGAGTGGTTCTTGTGGGAGAACAACTCCATTTGGCTCACTAACTTCACACACCATCAGGCTTCCAAGCAGCTCTCAAGGAAACTCAGTTTTCACACTCTATGCTTAGTGCCCTTTGAGTGCCTAGGAATGAAATGAAGCTTCGTCAGCATCCCACATAAACGAATGCTCCACATGCGGGTTTCACATGCCACCAACTCCACATTCACAGGCAACTTCAGCGCCACAGCCGTTTTCAGATAGCCCTCAATGCAAAGGCTCTAGACGCAAATATTGGTGTGAGAGCTAATTCAATCAAGGAAACACTGCATGTTGGTGAAGGGCATATTGAAGAAGGATCAGCCGAGTGGTTCTTGTGGGAGAACAACTCCATTTGGCTCACTAACTTCACACACCATCAGGCTTCCAAGCAGCTCTCAAGGAAACTCAGTTTTCACACTCTATGCTTAGTGCCCTTTGAGTGCCTAGGACTGAAATGAAGCTTGGAGAGCATCCCACACAAACGAATGCTCCACATGCGGGTTTCACATGCCACCAACTCCACATTCACAGGCAACTTCAGCGCCACAGCCGTTTTCAGATAGCCCTCAATGCAAAGGCTCTAGACGCAAATATTGGTGTGAGAGCTAATTCAATCAAGGAAACACTGCATGTTGGTGAAGGGCATATTGAAGAAGGATCAGCCGAGTGGTTCTTGTGGGAGAACAACTCCATTTGGCTGACTAACTTCACACACCATCAGGCTTCCAAGCAGCTCTCAAGGAAACTCAGTTTTCACACTCTATGCTTAGTGCCCTTTGAGTGCATTATCTAGGAATGAACCTGGTAGAGCATCCCACACGTACGAATGCTCCACATGCGGGTTTCACATGCCACCAACTCCACATTCACAGGCAACTTCAGCGCCACAGCCGTTTTCAGATAGCCCTCAATGCAAAGGCTCTAGACGCAAATATTGGTGTGAGAGCTAATTCAATCAAGGAAACACTGCATGTTGGTGAAGGGCATATTGAAGAAGGATCAGCCGAGTGGTTCTTGTGGGAGAACAACTCCATTTGGCTCACTAACTTCACACACCATCAGGCTTCCAAGCAGATCTCAAGGAAACTCAGTTTTCACACTCTATGCTTTGTGCCCTTTGTATGGCTAGGACTGAAATGAACCTGGTAGAGCATCCCACACAAACGAATGCTCCACATGCGGGTTTCACATGCCACCAACTCCACATTCACAGGCATCTTCAGCGCCACAGCCGTTTTCAGATAGCCCTCAATGCAAAGGCTCTAGACGCAAATATTGGTGTGAGAGCTAATTCAATCAAGGAAACACTGCATGTTGGTGAAGGGCATATTGAAGAAGGATCAGCCGAGTGGTTCTTGTGGGAGAACAACTCCATTTGGCTCACTAACTTCACACACCATCAGGCTTCCAAGCAGCTCTCAAGGAAACTCAGTTTTCACACTCTATGCTTAGTGCCCTTTGAGTGCCTAGGACTGAAATGAAGCTTGGAGAGCATCCCACATAAACGAATGCTCCACATGCGGGTTTCACATGCCACCAACTCCACATTCACAGGCAACTTCAGCGCCACAGCCGTTTTCAGATAGCCCTCAATGCAAAGGCTCTAGACGCAAATATTGGTGTGAGAGCTAATTCAATCAAGGAAACACTGCATGTTGGTGAAGGGCATATTGAAGAAGAATCAGCCGAGTGGTTTTTGTGTTAGAACAACTCCATTTGGCTCACTAACTTCACACACCATCAGGCTTCCAAGCAGCTCTCAAGGAAACTCAGTTTTCACACTCTATGCTTAGTGCCCTTTGAGTGCATTATCTAGGAATGAACCTGGTAGAGCATCCCACACAAACGAATGCTCCACATGCGGGTTTCACATGCCACCAACTCCACATTCACAGGCATCTTCAGCGCCACAGCCGTTTTCAGATAGCCCTCAATGCAAAGGCTCTAGACGCAAATATTGGTGTGAGAGCTAATTCAATCAAGGAAACACTGCATGTTGGTGAAGGGCATATTGAAGAAGGATCAGCCGAGTGGTTCTTGTGGGAGAACAACTCCACTTGGCTCACTAACTTCACACACCATCAGGCTTCCAAGCAGCTCTCAAGGAAACTCAGTTTTCACACTCTATGCTTAGTGCCCTTTGAGTGCCTAGGAATGAAATGAAGCTTGGAGAGCATCCCACATAAACGAATGCTCCACATGCGGGTTTCACATGCCACCAACTCCACATTCACAGGCATCTTCAGCGCCACAGCCGTTTTCAGATAGCCCTCAATGCAAAGGCTCTAGACGCAAATATTGGTGTGAGAGCTAATTCAATCAAGGAAACACTGCATGTTGGTGAAGGGCATATTGAAGAAGGATCAGCCGAGTGGTTCTTGTGGGAGAACAACTCCATTTGGCTCACTAACTTCACACACCATCAGGCTTCCAAGCAGCTCTCAAGGAAACTCAGTTTTCACACTCTATGTTTAGTGCCCTTTGAGTGCCTAGGACTGAAATGAAGCTTGGAGAGCATCCCACATAAAGGAATGCTCCACATGCGGGTTTCACATGCCACCAACTCCACATTCACAGGCAACTTCAGCGCCACAGCCGTTTTCAGATAGCCCTCAATGCAAAGGCTCTAGACGCAAATATTGGTGTGAGAGCTAATTCAATCAAGGAAATACTGCATGTTGGTGAAGGGCATATTGAAGAAGGATCAGCCGAGTGGTTCTTGTGGGAGAACAACTCCATTTGGCTCACTAACTTCACACACCATCAGGCTTCCAAGCAGCTCTCAAGGAAACTCAGTTTTCACACTCTATGCTTAGTGCCCTTTGAGTGCCTAGGACTGAAATGAAGCTTGGAGAGCATCCCACATAAACGAATGCTCCACATGCGGGTTTCACATGCCACCAACTCCACATTCACAGGCAACTTCAGCGCCACAGCCGTTTTCAGATAGCCCTCAATGCAAAGGCTCTAGACGCAAATATTGGTGTGAGAGCTAATTCAATCAAGGAAACACTGCATGTTGGTGAAGGGCATATTGAAGAAGGATCAGCCGAGTGGTTCCTGTGGGAGAACAACTCCATTTGGCTCACTAACTTCACACACCATCAGGCTTCCAAGCAGCTCTCAAGGAAACTCAGTTTTCACACTCTATGCTTAGTGCCCTTTGAGTGCCTAGGACTGAAATGAAGCTTGGAGAGCATCCCACACAAACGAATGCTCCACATGCAGGTTTCACATGCCACCAACTCCAGATTCACAGGCAACTTCAGCGCCACAGCCGTTTTCAGAGAGCCCTCAATGCAAAGGCTCTAGACGCAAATATTGGTGTGAGAGCTAATTCAATCAAGGAAACACTGCATGTTGGTGAAGGGCATATTGAAGAAGGATCAGCCGAGTGGTTCCTGTGGGAGAACAACTCCATTTGGCTCACTAACTTCACAACCATCAGGCTTCCAAGCAGCTCTCAAGGAAACTCAGTTTTCACACTCTATGCTTAGTGCCCTTTGAGTGCCTAGGACTGAAATGAAGCTAGGAGAGCATCCCACATAAACGAATGCTCCACATGCGGGTTTCACATGCCACCAACTCCACATTCACAGGCAACTTCAGCGCCACAGCCGTTTTCAGATAGCCCTCAATGCAAAGGCTCTAGACGCAAATATTGGTGTGAGAGCTAATTCAATCAAGGTAACACTGCATGTTGGTGAAGGGCATATTGAAGAAGGATCAGCCGAGTGGTTCTTGTGGGAGAACAACTCCATTTGGCTCACTAACTTCACACACCATCAGGCTTCCAAGCAGCTCTCAAGGAAACTCAGTTTTCACACTCTATGCTTAGTGCCCTTTGAGTGCCTAGGACTGAAATGAAGCTTGGAGAGCATCCCACACAACCGAATGCTCCACATGCGGGTTTCACATGCCACCAACTCCACATTCACAGGCAACTTCAGCGCCACAGCCGTTTTCAGATAGCCCTCAATGCAAAGGCTCTAGACGCAAATATTGGTGTGAGAGCTAATTCAATCAAGGAAACACTGCATGTTGGTGAAGGGCATATTGAAGAAGAATCAGCCGAGTGGTTTTTGTGTTAGAACAACTCCATTTGGCTCACTAACTTCACACACCATCAGGCTTCCAAGCAGCTCTCAAGGAAACTCAGTTTTCACACTCTATGCTTAGTGCCCTTTGAGTGCATTATCTAGGAATGAACCTGGTAGAGCATCCCACACAAACGAATGCTCCACATGCGGGTTTCACATGCCACCAACTCCACATTCACAGGCATCTTCAGCGCCACAGCCGTTTTCAGATAGCCCTCAATGCAAAGGCTCTAGACGCAAATATTGGTGTGAGAGCTAATTCAATCAAGGAAACACTGCATGTTGGTGAAGGGCATATTGAAGAAGGATCAGCCGAGTGGTTCTTGTGGGAGAACAACTCCACTTGGCTCACTAACTTCACACACCATCAGGCTTCCAAGCAGCTCTCAAGGAAACTCAGTTTTCACACTCTATGCTTAGTGCCCTTTGAGTGCCTAGGAATGAAATGAAGCTTGGAGAGCATCCCACATAAACGAATGCTCCACATGCGGGTTTCACATGCCACCAACTCCACATTCACAGGCATCTTCAGCGCCACAGCCGTTTTCAGATAGCCCTCAATGCAAAGGCTCTAGACGCAAATATTGGTGTGAGAGCTAATTCAATCAAGGAAACACTGCATGTTGGTGAAGGGCATATTGAAGAAGGATCAGCCGAGTGGTTCTTGTGGGAGAACAACTCCATTTGGCTCACTAACTTCACACACCATCAGGCTTCCAAGCAGCTCTCAAGGAAACTCAGTTTTCACACTCTATGTTTAGTGCCCTTTGAGTGCCTAGGACTGAAATGAAGCTTGGAGAGCATCCCACATAAAGGAATGCTCCACATGCGGGTTTCACATGCCACCAACTCCACATTCACAGGCAACTTCAGCGCCACAGCCGTTTTCAGATAGCCCTCAATGCAAAGGCTCTAGACGCAAATATTGGTGTGAGAGCTAATTCAATCAAGGAAATACTGCATGTTGGTGAAGGGCATATTGAAGAAGGATCAGCCGAGTGGTTCTTGTGGGAGAACAACTCCATTTGGCTCACTAACTTCACACACCATCAGGCTTCCAAGCAGCTCTCAAGGAAACTCAGTTTTCACACTCTATGCTTAGTGCCCTTTGAGTGCCTAGGACTGAAATGAAGCTTGGAGAGCATCCCACATAAACGAATGCTCCACATGCGGGTTTCACATGCCACCAACTCCACATTCACAGGCAACTTCAGCGCCACAGCCGTTTTCAGATAGCCCTCAATGCAAAGGCTCTAGACGCAAATATTGGTGTGAGAGCTAATTCAATCAAGGAAACACTGCATGTTGGTGAAGGGCATATTGAAGAAGGATCAGCCGAGTGGTTCCTGTGGGAGAACAACTCCATTTGGCTCACTAACTTCACACACCATCAGGCTTCCAAGCAGCTCTCAAGGAAACTCAGTTTTCACACTCTATGCTTAGTGCCCTTTGAGTGCCTAGGACTGAAATGAAGCTTGGAGAGCATCCCACACAAACGAATGCTCCACATGCAGGTTTCACATGCCACCAACTCCAGATTCACAGGCAACTTCAGCGCCACAGCCGTTTTCAGAGAGCCCTCAATGCAAAGGCTCTAGACGCAAATATTGGTGTGAGAGCTAATTCAATCAAGGAAACACTGCATGTTGGTGAAGGGCATATTGAAGAAGGATCAGCCGAGTGGTTCCTGTGGGAGAACAACTCCATTTGGCTCACTAACTTCACAACCATCAGGCTTCCAAGCAGCTCTCAAGGAAACTCAGTTTTCACACTCTATGCTTAGTGCCCTTTGAGTGCCTAGGACTGAAATGAAGCTAGGAGAGCATCCCACATAAACGAATGCTCCACATGCGGGTTTCACATGCCACCAACTCCACATTCACAGGCAACTTCAGCGCCACAGCCGTTTTCAGATAGCCCTCAATGCAAAGGCTCTAGACGCAAATATTGGTGTGAGAGCTAATTCAATCAAGGTAACACTGCATGTTGGTGAAGGGCATATTGAAGAAGGATCAGCCGAGTGGTTCTTGTGGGAGAACAACTCCATTTGGCTCACTAACTTCACACACCATCAGGCTTCCAAGCAGCTCTCAAGGAAACTCAGTTTTCACACTCTACGCTTAGTGCCCTTTGAGTTCCTAGGAATGAAATGAACCTGGTAGAGCATCCCACACAAACGAATGCTCCACATGCGGGTTTCACATGCCACCAACTCCACATTCACAGGCAACTTCAGCGCCACAGCCATTTTCAGATAGCCCTCAATGCAAAGGCTCTAGACACAAATATTGGTGTGAGAGCTAATTCAATCAAGGAAACACTGCATGTTGGTGAAGGGCATATTGAAGAAGGATCAGCCGAGTGGTTCTTTTGGGAGAACAACTCCATTTGGCTCACTAACTTCACACACCATCATGCTTCCAAGCAGCTCTCAAGGAAACTCAGTTTTTACACAGTATGCTTAGTGCCCTTTGAGTGCCTAGGAATGAAATGAAGCTTGGAGAGCATCCCACACGTACGAATGCTCCACTTGCGGGTTTCACATGCCACCAACTCCACATTCACAGGCAACTTCAGCGCCACAGCCGTTTTCAGATAGCCCTCAATGCAAAGGCTCTAGACGCAAATATTGGTGTGAGAGCTAATTCAATCAAGGAAACACTGCATGTTGGTGAAGGGCATATTGAAGAAGAATCAGCCGAGTGGTTCTTGTGGGAGAACAACTCCATTTGGCTGACTAACTTCACACACCATCAGGCTTCCAAGCAGCTCTCAAGGAAACTCAGTTTTCACACTCTATGCTTTGTGCCCTTTGAGTGCATTATCTAGGAATGAACCTGGTAGAGCATCCCACACGTACGAATGCTCCACATGCGGGTTTCACATGCCACCAACTCCACATTCACAGGCAACTTCAGCGCCACAGCCGTTTTCAGATAGCCCTCAATGCAAAGGCTCTAGACGCAAATATTGGTGTGAGAGCTAATTCAATCAAGGAAACACTGCATGTTGGTGAAGGGCATATTGAAGAAGGATCAGCCGAGTGGTTCTTGTGGGAGAACAACTCCATTTGGCTCACTAACTTCACACACCATCAGGCTTCCAAGCAGATCTCAAGGAAACTCAGTTTTCACACTCTATGCTTTGTGCCCTTTGTATGGCTAGGACTGAAATGAACCTGGTAGAGCATCCCACACAAACGAATGCTCCACATGCGGGTTTCACATGCCACCAACTCCACATTCACAGGCATCTTCAGCGCCACAGCCGTTTTCAGATAGCCCTCAATGCAAAGGCTCTAGACGCAAATATTGGTGTGAGAGCTAATTCAATCAAGGAAACACTGCATGTTGGTGAAGGGCATATTGAAGAAGGATCAGCCGAGTGGTTCTTGTGGGAGAACAACTCCATTTGGCTCACTAACTTCACACACCATCAGGCTTCCAAGCAGCTCTCAAGGAAACTCAGTTTTCACACTCTATGCTTAGTGCCCTTTGAGTGCCTAGGACTGAAATGAAGCTTGGAGAGCATCCCACATAAACGAATGCTCCACATGCGGGTTTCACATGCCACCAACTCCACATTCACAGGCAACTTCAGCGCCACAGCCGTTTTCAGATAGCCCTCAATGCAAAGGCTCTAGACGCAAATATTGGTGTGAGAGCTAATTCAATCAAGGAAACACTGCATGTTGGTGAAGGGCATATTGAAGAAGGATCAGCCGAGTGGTTCCTGTGGGAGAACAACTCCATTTGGCTCACTAACTTCACACACCATCAGGCTTCCAAGCAGCTCTCAAGGAAACTCAGTTTTCACACTCTATGCTTAGTGCCCTTTGAGTTCCTAGGACTGAAATGAACCTGGTAGAGCATCCCACACAAACGAATGCTCCACTTCGGGTTTCACATGCCACCAACTCCACATTCACAGGCAACTTCAGCGCCACAGCCATTTTCAGATAGCCCTCAATGCAAAGGCTCTAGACGCAAATATTGGTGTGAGAGCTAATTCAATCAAGGAAACACTGCATGTTGGTGAAGGGCATATTGAAGAAGGATCAGCCGAGTGGTTCTTTTGGGAGAACAACTCCATTTGGCTCACTAACTTCACACACCATCATGCTTCCAAGCAGCTCTCAAGGAAACTCAGTTTTTACACAGTATGCTTAGTGCCCTTTGAGTGCCTAGGAATGAAATGAAGCTTGGAGAGCATCCCACACGTACGAATGCTCCACTTGCGGGTTTCACATGCCACCAACTCCACATTCACAGGCAACTTCAGCGCCACAGCCGTTTTCAGATAGCCCTCAATGCAAAGGCTCTAGACGCAAATATTGGTGTGAGAGCTAATTCAATCAAGGAAACACTGCATGTTGGTGAAGGGCATATTGAAGAAGAATCAGCCGAGTGGTTCTTGTGGGAGAACAACTCCATTTGGCTCACTAATTTCACACACCATCAGGCTTCCAAGCAGCTCTCAAGGAAACTCAGTTTTCACACTCTATGCTTAGTGCCCTTTGAGTGCCTAGGAATGAAATGAAGCTTGGTCAGCATCCCACATAAACGAATGCTCCACATGCGGGTTTCACATGCCACCAACTCCACATTCACAGGCAACTTCAGCGCCACAGCCGTTTTCAGATAGCCCTCAATGCAAAGGCTCTAGACGCAAATATTGGTGTGAGAGCTAATTCAATCAAGGAAACACTGCATGTTGGTGAAGGGCATATTGAAGAAGGATCAGCCGAGTGGTTCTTGTGGGAGAACAACTCCATTTGGCTCATTAACTTCACACACCATCAGGCTTCCAAGCAGCTCTCAAGGAAACTCAGTTTTCACACTCTATGCTTAGTGCCCTTTGAGTGCCTAGGACTGAAATGAAGCTTGGAGAGCATCCCACACAAACGAATGCTCCACATGCGGGTTTCACATGCCACCAACTCCACATTCACAGGCAACTTCAGCGCCACAGCCGTTTTCAGATAGCCCTCAATGCAAAGGCTCTAGACGCAAATATTGGTGTGAGAGCTAATTCAATCAAGGAAACACTGCATGTTGGTGAAGGGCATATTGAAGAAGGATCAGCCGAGTGGTTCTTGTGGGAGAACAACTCCATTTGGCTGACTAACTTCACACACCATCAGGCTTCCAAGCAGCTCTCAAGGAAACTCAGTTTTCACACTCTATGCTTAGTGCCCTTTGAGTGCATTATCTAGGAATGAACCTGGTAGAGCATCCCACACGTACGAATGCTCCACATGCGGGTTTCACATGCCACCAACTCCACATTCACAGGCAACTTCAGCGCCACAGCCGTTTTCAGATAGCCCTCAATGCAAAGGCTCTAGACGCAAATATTGGTGTGAGAGCTAATTCAATCAAGGAAACACTGCATGTTGGTGAAGGGCATATTGAAGAAGGATCAGCCGAGTGGTTCTTGTGGGAGAACAACTCCATTTGGCTCACTAACTTCACACACCATCAGGCTTCCAAGCAGATCTCAAGGAAACTCAGTTTTCACACTCTATGCTTTGTGCCCTTTGTATGGCTAGGACTGAAAAGAACCTGGTAGAGCATCCCACACAAACGAATGATCCACATGCGGGTTTCACATGCCACCAACTCCACATTCACAGGCATCTTCAGCGCCACAGCCGTTTTCAGATAGCCCTCAATGCAAAGGCTCTAGACGCAAATATTGGTGTGAGAGCTAATTCAATCAAGGAAACACTGCATGTTGGTGAAGGGCATATTGAAGAAGGATCAGCAGAGTGGTTCTTGTGGGAGAACAACTCCACTTGGCTCACTAACTTCACACACCATCAGGCTTCCAAGCAGCTCTCAAGGAAACTCAGTTTTCACACTCTATGCTTAGTGCCCTTTGAGTGCCTAGGACTGAAATGAAGCTTGGAGAGCATCCCACATAAACAAATGCTCCACATGCGGGTTTCACATGCCACCAACTCCACATTCACAGGAAACTTCAGCGCCACAGCCGTTTTCAGATAGCCCTCAATGCAAAGGCTCTAGACGCAAATATTGGTGTGAGAGCTAATTCAATCAAGGAAACACTGCATGTTGGTGAAGGGCATATTGAAGAAGGATCAGCCGAGTGGTTCTTGTGGGAGAACAACTCCATTTGGCTCACTAACTTCACACACCATCAGGCTTCCAAGCAGCTCTCAAGGAAACTCAGTTTTCACACTCTATGCTTAGTGCCCTTTGAGTGCCTAGGACTGAAATGAAGCTTGGAGAGCATCCCACACAAACGAATGCTCCACATGCGGGTTTCACATGCCACCAACTCCACATTCACAGGCAACTTCAGCGCCACAGCCGTTTTCAGATAGCCCTCAATGCAAAGGCTCTAGACGCAAATATTGGTGTGAGAGCTAATTCAATCAAGGAAATACTGCATGTTGGTGAAGGGCATATTGAAGAAGGATCAGCCGAGTGGTTCTTGTGGGAGAACAACTCCATTTGGCTCACTAACTTCACACACCATCAGGCTTCCAAGCAGCTCTCAAGGAAACTCAGTTTTCACACTCTATGCTTAGTGCCCTTTGAGTGCCTAGGACTGAAATGAAGCTTGGAGAGCATCCCACATAAACGAATGCTCCACATGCGGGTTTCACATGCCACCAACTCCACATTCACAGGCAACTTCAGCGCCACAGCCGTTTTCAGATAGCCCTCAATGCAAAGGCTCTAGACGCAAATATTGGTGTGAGAGCTAATTCAATCAAGGAAACACTGCATGTTGGTGAAGGGCATATTGAAGAAGGATCAGCCGAGTGGTTCTTGTGGGAGAACAACTCCATTTGGCTCACTAACTTCACACACCATCAGGCTTCCAAGCAGCTCTCAAGGAAACTCAGTTTTCACACTCTACGCTTAGTGCCCTTTGAGTTCCTAGGACTGAAATGAAGCTTGGAGAGCATCCCACACAAACGAATGCTCCACATGCGGGTTTCACATGCCACCAACTCCACATTCACAGGCAACTTCAGCGCCACAGCCATTTTCAGATAGCCCTCAATGCAAAGGCTCTAGACGCAAATATTGGTGTGAGAGCTAATTCAATCAAGGAAACACTGCATGTTGGTGAAGGGCATATTGAAGAAGGATCAGCCGAGTGGTTCTTGTGGGAGAACAACTCCATTTGGCTCACTAACTTCACACACCATCAGGCTTCCAAGCAGCTCTCAAGGAAACTCAGTTTTTACACAGTATGCTTAGTGCCCTTTGAGTGCCTAGGAATGAAATGAAGCTTGGAGAGCATCCCACACGTACGAATGCTCCACTTGCGGGTTTCACATGCCACCAACTCCACATTCACAGGCAACTTCAGCGCCACAGCCGTTTTCAGATAGCCCTCAATGCAAAGGCTCTAGACGCAAATATTGGTGTGAGAGCTAATTCAATCAAGGAAACACTGCATGTTGGTGAAGGGCATATTGAAGAAGAATCAGCCGAGTGGTTCTTGTGGGAGAACAACTCCATTTGGCTCACTAACTTCACACACCATCAGGCTTCCAAGCAGCTCTCAAGGAAACTCAATTTTCACACTCTATGCTTAGTGCCCTTTGAGTGCATTATCTAGGAATGAACCTGGTAGAGCATCCCACACGTACGAATGCTCCACATGCGGGTTTCACATGCCACCAACTCCACATTCACAGGCAACTTCAGCGCCACAGCCGTTTTCAGATAGCCCTCAATGCAAAGGCTCTAGACGCAAATATTGGTGTGAGAGCTAATTCAATCAAGGAAACACTGCATGTTGGTGAAGGGCATATTGAAGAAGGATCAGCCGAGTGGTTCTTGTGGGAGAACAACTCCATTTGGCTCACTAACTTCACACACCATCAGGCTTCCAAGCAGATCTCAAGGAAACTCAGTTTTCACACTCTATGCTTTGTGCCCTTTGTATGGCTAGGACTGAAATGAACCTGGTAGAGCATCCCACACAAACGAATGATCCACATGCGGGTTTCACATGCCACCAACTCCACATTCACAGGCATCTTCAGCGCCACAGCCGTTTTCAGATAGCCCTCAATGCAAAGGCTCTAGACGCAAATATTGGTGTGAGAGCTAATTCAATCAAGGAAACACTGCATGTTGGTGAAGGGCATATTGAAGAAGGATCAGCCGAGTGGTTCTTGTGGGAGAACAACTCCACTTGGCTCACTAACTTCACACACCATCAGGCTTCCAAGCAGCTCTCAAGGAAACTCAGTTTTCACACTCTATGCTTAGTGCCCTTTGAGTGCCTAGGACTGAAATGAAGCTTGGAGAGCATCCCACATAAACGAATGCTCCACATGCGGGTTTCACATGCCACCAACTCCACATTCACAGGAAACTTCAGCGCCACAGCCGTTTTCAGATAGCCCTCAATGCAAAGGCTCTAGACGCAAATATTGGTGTGAGAGCTAATTCAATCAAGGAAACACTGCATGTTGGTGAAGGGCATATTGAAGAAGGATCAGCCGAGTGGTTCTTGTGGGAGAACAACTCCATTTGGCTCACTAACTTCACACACCATCAGGCTTCCAAGCAGCTCTCAAGGAAACTCAGTTTTCACACTCTATGCTTAGTGCCCTTTGAGTGCCTAGGACTGAAATGAAGCTTGGAGAGCATCCCACACAAACGAATGCTCCACATGCGGGTTTCACATGCCACCAACTCCACATTCACAGGCAACTTCAGCGCCACAGCCGTTTTCAGATAGCCCTCAATGCAAAGGCTCTAGACGCAAATATTGGTGTGAGAGCTAATTCAATCAAGGAAATACTGCATGTTGGTGAAGGGCATATTGAAGAAGGATCAGCCGAGTGGTTCTTGTGGGAGAACAACTCCATTTGGCTCACTAACTTCACACACCATCAGGCTTCCAAGCAGCTCTCAAGGAAACTCAGTTTTCACACTCTATGCTTAGTGCCCTTTGAGTGCCTAGGACTGAAATGAAGCTTGGAGAGCATCCCACATAAACGAATGCTCCACATGCGGGTTTCACATGCCACCAACTCCACATTCACAGGCAACTTCAGCGCCACAGCCGTTTTCAGAGAGCCCTCAATGCAAAGGCTCTAGACGCAAATATTGGTGTGAGAGCTAATTCAATCAAGGAAACACTGCATGTTGGTGAAGGGCATATTGAAGAAGGATCAGCCGAGTGGTTCCTGTGGGAGAACAACTCCATTTGGCTCACTAACTTCACAACCATCAGGCTTCCAAGCAGCTCTCAAGGAAACTCAGTTTTCACACTCTATGCTTAGTGCCCTTTGAGTGCCTAGGACTGAAATGAAGCTAGGAGAGCATCCCACATAAACGAATGCTCCACATGCGGGTTTCACATGCCACCAACTCCACATTCACAGGCAACTTCAGCGCCACAGCCGTTTTCAGATAGCCCTCAATGCAAAGGCTCTAGACGCAAATATTGGTGTGAGAGCTAATTCAATCAAGGAAACACTGCATGTTGGTGAAGGGCATATTGAAGAAGGATCAGCCGAGTGGTTCTTGTGGGAGAACAACTCCATTTGGCTCACTAACTTCACACACCATCAGGCTTCCAAGCAGCTCTCAAGGAAACTCAGTTTTCACACTCTATGCTTAGTGCCCTTTGAGTGCCTAGGACTGAAATGAAGCTTGGAGAGCATCCCACACAAACGAATGCTCCACATGCGGGTTTCACATGCCACCAACTCCACATTCACAGGCAACTTCAGCGCCACAGCCGTTTTCAGATAGCCCTCAATGCAAAGGCTCTAGACGCAAATATTGGTGTGAGAGCTAATTCAATCAAGGAAACACTGCATGTTGGTGAAGGGCATATTGAAGAAGGATCAGCCGAGTGGTTCTTGTGGGAGAACAACTCCATTTGGCTCACTAACTTCACACACCATAAGGCTTCCAAGCAGCTCTCAAGGAAACTCAGTTTTCACACTCTACGCTTAGTGCCCTTTGAGTTCCTAGGACTGAAATGAACCTGGTAGAGCATCCCACACAAACGAATGCTCCACATGCGGGTTTCACATGCCACCAACTCCACATTCACAGGCAACTTCAGCGCCACAGCCATTTTCAGATAGCCCTCAATGCAAAGGCTCTAGACGCAAATATTGGTGTGAGAGCTAATTCAATCAAGGAAACACTGCATGTTGGTGAAGGGCATATTGAAGAAGGATCAGCCGAGTGGTTCTTGTGGGAGAACAACTCCATTTGGCTCACTAACTTCACACACCATCAGGCTTCCAAGCAGCTCTCAAGGAAACTCAGTTTTTACACAGTATGCTTAGTGCCCTTTGAGTGCCTAGGAATGAAATGAAGCTTGGAGAGCATCCCACATAAACGAATGCTCCACATGCGGGTTTCACATGCCACCAACTCCACATTCACAGGCAACTTCAGCGCCACAGCCGTTTTCAGAGAGCCCTCAATGCAAAGGCTCTAGACGCAAATATTGGTGTGAGAGCTAATTCAATCAAGGAAACACTGCATGTTGGTGAAGGGCATATTGAAGAAGAATCAGCCGAGTGGTTCTTGTGGGAGAACAACTCCATTTGGCTCACTAACTTCACACACCATCAGGCTTCCAAGCAGCTCTCAAGGAAACTCAATTTTCACACTCTATGCTTAGTGCCCTTTGAGTGCCTAGGAATGAAATGAAGCTTGGTCAGCATCCCACATAAACGAATGCTCCACATGCGGGTTTCACATGCCACCAACTCCACATTCACAGGCAACTTCAGCGCCACAGCCGTTTTCAGATAGCCCTCAATGCAAAGGCTCTAGACGCAAATATTGGTGTGAGAGCTAATTCAATCAAGGAAACACTGCATGTTGGTGAAGGGCATATTGAAGAAGGATCAGCCGAGTGGTTCTTGTGGGAGAACAACTCCATTTGGCTCACTAACTTCACACACCATCAGGCTTCCAAGCAGCTCTCAAGGAAACTCAGTTTTCACACTCTATGCTTAGTGCCCTTTGAGTGCCTAGGACTGAAATGAAGCTAGGAGAGCATCCCACATAAACGAATGCTCCACATGCGGGTTTCACATGCCACCAACTCCACATTCACAGGCAACTTCAGCGCCACAGCCGTTTTCAGATAGCCCTCAATGCAAAGGCTCTAGACGCAAATATTGGTGTGAGAGCTAATTCAATCAAGGAAACACTGCATGTTGGTGAAGGGCATATTGAAGAAGGATCAGCCGAGTGGTTCTTGTGGGAGAACAACTCCATTTGGCTCACTAACTTCACACACCATCAGGCTTCCAAGCAGCTCTCAAGGAAACTCAGTTTTCACACTCTATGCTTAGTGCCCTTTGAGTGCCTAGGACTGAAATGAAGCTTGGAGAGCATCCCACACAAACGAATGCTCCACATGCGGGTTTCACATGCCACCAACTCCACATTCACAGGCAACTTCAGCGCCACAGCCGTTTTCAGATAGCCCTCAATGCAAAGGCTCTAGACGCAAATATTGGTGTGAGAGCTAATTCAATCAAGGAAACACTGCATGTTGGTGAAGGGCATATTGAAGAAGGATCAGCCGAGTGGTTCTTGTGGGAGAACAACTCCATTTGGCTCACTAACTTCACACACCATCAGGCTTCCAAGCAGCTCTCAAGGAAACTCAGTTTTCACACTCTACGCTTAGTGCCCTTTGAGTTCCTAGGACTGAAATGAACCTGGTAGAGCATCCCACACAAACGAATGCTCCACATGCGGGTTTCACATGCCACCAACTCCACATTCACAGGCAACTTCAGCGCCACAGCCATTTTCAGATAGCCCTCAATGCAAAGGCTCTAGACGCAAATATTGGTGTGAGAGCTAATTCAATCAAGGAAACACTGCATGTTGGTGAAGGGCATATTGAAGAAGGATCAGCCGAGTGGTTCTTGTGGGAGAACAACTCCATTTGGCTCACTAACTTCACACACCATCAGGCTTCCAAGCAGCTCTCAAGGAAACTCAGTTTTCACACTCTACGCTTAGTGCCCTTTGAATTCCTAGGACTGAAATGAAGCTTGGAGAGCATCCCACATAAACGAATGCTCCACATGCGGGTTTCACATGCCACCAACTCCACATTCACAGGCAACTTCAGCGCCACAGCCGTTTTCAGAGAGCCCTCAATGCAAAGGCTCTAGACGCAAATATTGGTGTGAGAGCTAATTCAATCAAGGAAACACTGCATGTTGGTGAAGGGCATATTGAAGAAGAATCAGCCGAGTGGTTCTTGTGGGAGAACAACTCCATTTGGCTCACTAACTTCACACACCATCAGGCTTCCAAGCAGCTCTCAAGGAAACTCAATTTTCACACTCTATGCTTAGTGCCCTTTGAGTGCCTAGGAATGAAATGAAGCTTGGTCAGCATCCCACATAAACGAATGCTCCACATGCGGGTTTCACATGCCACCAACTCCACATTCACAGGCAACTTCAGCGCCACAGCCGTTTTCAGATAGCCCTCAATGCAAAGGCTCTAGACGCAAATATTGGTGTGAGAGCTAATTCAATCAAGGAAACACTGCATGTTGGTGAAGGGCATATTGAAGAAGGATCAGCCGAGTGGTTCTTGTGGGAGAACAACTCCATTTGGCTCACTAACTTCACACACCATCAGGCTTCCAAGCAGCTCTCAAGGAAACTCAGTTTTCACACTCTATGCTTAGTGCCCTTAGAGTGCATTATCTAGGAATGAATCTGGTAGAGCATCCCACACGTACGAATGCTCCACTTGCGGGTTTCACATGCCACCAACTCCACATTCACAGGCAACTTCAGCGCCACAGCCGTTTTCAGATAGCCCTCAATGCAAAGGCTCTAGACGCAAATATTGGTGTGAGAGCTAATTCAATCAAGGAAACACTGCATGTTGGTGAAGGGCATATTGAAGAAGAATCAGCCGAGTGGTTCTTGTGGGAGAACAACTCCATTTGGCTCACTAACTTCACACACCATCAGGCTTCCAAGCAGCTCTCAAGGAAACTCAGTTTTCACACTCTATGCTTAGTGCCCTTTGAGTACCTAGGACTGAAATGAAGCTGGGAGAGCATCCCACACAAACGAATGCTCCACATGCGGGTTTCACATGCCACCAACTCCACATTCACAGGCAACTTCAGCGCCACAGCCGTTTTCAGATAGCCCTCAATGCAAAGGCTCTAGACACAAATATTGGTGTGAGAGCTAACTCAATCAAGGAAACACTGCATGTTGGTGAAGGGCATATTGAAGAAGGATCAGCCGAGTGGTTCTTGTGGGAGAACAACTCCATTTGGCTCACTAACTTCACACACCATCAGGCTTCCAAGCAGCTCTCAAGGAAACTCAGTTTTCACACTCTATGCTTAGTGCCCTTTGAGTGCATTATCTAGGAATGAACCTGGTAGAGCATCCCACACAAACGAATGCTCCACATGCGGGTTTCACATGCCACCAACTCCACATTCACAGGCAACTTCAGCGCCACAGCCGTTTTCAGATAGCCCTCAATGCAAAGGCTCTAGACGCAAATATTGGTGTGAGAGCTAATTCAATCAAGGAAACACTGCATGTTGGTGAAGGGCATATTGAAGAAGGATCAGCCGAGTGGTTCTTGTGGGAGAACAACTCCATTTGGCTCACTAACTTCACACACCATCAGGCTTCCAAGCAGCTCTCAAGGAAACTCAGTTTTTACACTCTATGCTTAGTGCCCTTTGAGTGCCTAGGAATGAAATGAAGCTTGGAGAGCATCCCACATAAACGAATGCTCCACATGCGGGTTTCACATGCCACCAACTCCACATTCACAGGCAACTTCAGCGCCACAGCCGTTTTCAGATAGCCCTCAATGCAAAGGCTCTAGACGCAAATATTGGTGTGAGAGCTAATTCAATCAAGGAAACACTGCATGTTGGTGAAGGGCATATTGAAGAAGAATCAGCCGAGTGGTTCTTGTGGGAGAACAACTCCATTTGGCTCACTAACTTCACACACCATCAGGCTTCCAAGCAGCTCTCAAGGAAACTCAGTTTTCACACTCTATGCTTAGTGCCCTTTGAGTGCCTAGGAATGAAATGAAGCTTGGTCAGCATCCCACATAAACGAATGCTCCACATGCGGGTTTCACATGCCACCAACTCCACATTCACAGGCAACTTCAGCGCCACAGCCGTTTTCAGATAGCCCTCAATGCAAAGGCTCTAGACGCAAATATTGGTGTGAGAGCTAATTCAATCAAGGAAACACTGCATGTTGGTGAAGGGCATATTGAAGAAGGATCAGCCGAGTGGTTCTTGTGGGAGAACAACTCCATTTGGCTCACTAACTTCACACACCATCAGGCTTCCAAGCAGCTCTCAAGGAAACTCAGTTTTCACACTCTATGCTTAGTGCCCTTTGAGTGCATTATCTAGGAATGAACCTGGTAGAGCATCCCACACGTACGAATGCTCCACATGCGGGTTTCACATGCCACCAACTCCACATTCACAGGCAACTTCAGCGCCACAGCCGTTTTCAGATAGCCCTCAATGCAAAGGCTCTAGACGCAAATATTGGTGTGAGAGCTAATTCAATCAAGGAAACACTGCATGTTGGTGAAGGGCATATTGAAGAAGGATCAGCCGAGTGGTTCTTGTGGGAGAACAACTCCATTTGGCTCACTAACTTCACACACCATCAGGCTTCCAAGCAGCTCTCAAGGAAACTCAGTTTTCACACTCTATGCTTAGTGCCCTTTGAGTGCCTAGGACTGAAATGAAGCTTGGAGAGCATCCCACACAACCGAATGCTCCACATGCGGGTTTCACATGCCACCAACTCCACATTCACAGGCAACTTCAGCGCCACAGCCGTTTTCAGATAGCCCTCAATGCAAAGGCTCTAGACGCAAATATTGGTGTGAGAGCTAATTCAATCAAGGAAACACTGCATGTTGGTGAAGGGCATATTGAAGAAGGATCAGCCGAGTGGTTCTTGTGGGAGAACAACTCCATTTGGCTCACTAACTTCACACACCATCAGGCTTCCAAGCAGCTCTCAAGGAAACTCAGTTTTCACACTCTATGCTTATTGCCCTTTGAGTGCATTATCTAGGAATGAACCTGGTAGAGCATCCCACACGTACGAATGCTCCACTTGCGGGTTTCACATGCCACCAACTCCACATTCACAGGCAACTTCAGCGCCACAGCCGTTTTCAGATAGCCCTCAATGCAAAGGCTCTAGACGCAAATATTGGTGTGAGAGCTAATTCAATCAAGAAAACACTGCATGTTGGTGAAGGGCATATTGAAGAAGAATCAGCCGAGTGGTATTTGTGTTAGAACAACTCCATTTGGCTCACTAACTTCACACACCATCAGGCTTCCAAGCAGCTCTCAAGGAAACTCAGTTTTCACACTCTATTCTTATTGCCCTTTGAGTGCCTTATCTAGGAATGAACCTGGTAGAGCATCCCACACAAACGAATGCTCCACATGCGGGTTTCACATGCCACCAACTCCACATTCACAGGCAACTTCAGCGCCACAGCCGTTTTCAGATAGCCCTCAATGCAAAGGCTCTAGACACAAATATTGGTGTGAGAGCTAACTCAATCAAGGAAACACTGCATGTTGGTGAAGGGCATATTGAAGAAGGATCAGCCGAGTGGTTCTTGTGGGAGAACAACTCCACTTGGCTCACTAACTTCACACACCATCAGGCTTCCAAGCAGCTCTCAAGGAAACTCAGTTTTCACACTCTATGCTTAGTGCCCTTTGAGTGCCTAGGACTGAAATGAAGCTTGGAGAGCATCCCACATAAACGAATGCTCCACATGCGGGTTTCACATGCCACCAACTCCACATTCACAGGCATCTTCAGCGCCACAGCCGTTTTCAGATAGCCCTCAATGCAAAGGCTCTAGACGCAAATATTGGTGTGAGAGCTAATTCAATCAAGGAAACACTGCATGTTGGTGAAGGGCATATTGAAGAAGGATCAGCCGAGTGGTTCTTGTGGAAGAACAACTCCATTTGGCTCACTAACTTCACACACCATCAGGCTTCCAAGCAGCTCTCAAGGAAACTCAGTTTTCACACTCTACGCTTAGTGCCCTTTGAGTGCATTATCTAGGAATGAACCTGGTAGAGCATCCCACACGTACGAATGCTCCACTTGCGGGTTTCACATGCCACCAACTCCACATTCACAGGCAACTTCAGCGCCACAGCCGTTTTCAGATAGCCCTCAATGCAAAGGCTCTAGACGCAAATATTGGTGTGAGAGCTAATTCAATCAAGGAAACACTGCATGTTGGTGAAGGGCATATTGAAGAAGAATCAGCCGAGTGGTTTTTGTGGGAGAACAACTCCATTTGGCTCACTAACTTCACACACCATCAGGCTTCCAAGCAGCTCTCAAGGAAACTCAGTTTTCACACTCTATGCTTAGTGCCATTTGAGTGCCTTATCTAGGAATGAACCTGGTAGAGCATCCCACACAAACGAATGCTCCACATGCGGGTTTCACATGCCACCAACTCCACATTCACAGGCAACTTCAGCGCCACAGCCGTTTTCAGATAGCCCTCAATGCAAAGGCTCTAGACACAAATATTGGTGTGAGAGCTAACTCAATCAAGGAAACACTGCATGTTGGTGAAGGGCATATTGAAGAAGGATCAGCCGAGTGGTTCTTGTGGGAGAACAACTCCACTTGGCTCACTAACTTCACACACCATCAGGCTTCCAAGCAGCTCTCAAGGAAACTCAGTTTTCACACTCTATGCTTAGTGCCCTTTGAGTGCCTAGGAATGAAATGAAGCTTGGAGAGCATCCCACATAAAA
>NW_026699192.1:0-28068 GCF_030435755.1 Ochotona princeps | reverse complement strand
TAGTTAGGGAGCCAAATGGAGTTGTTCTCCCACAAGAACCCACTCGGCTGATCCTTCTTCAATATGCCCTTCACCAACATGCAGTGTTTCCTTGATTGAATTAGCTCTCACACCAATATTTGCGTCTAGAGCCTTTGCATTGAGGGCTATCTGAAAACGGCTGTGGCGCTGAAGTTGCCTGTGAATGTGGAGTTGGTGGCATGTGAAACCCGCATGTGGAGCATTCGTTTGTGTGGGATGCTGACCAAGCTTCATTTCAGTCCTAGCCACACGAAAGAGCACTAAGCATAGAGTGTGAAAACTGAGTTTCCTTGAGAGTTGTTTGGAAGCCTGATGGTGTGTGAAGTTAGCGAGCCAAATGGAGTTGTTCTCCCACAAGAACCACTCGGCTGATTCTTCTTCAATATGCCCTTCACCAACATGCAGTGTTTCCTTGATTGAATTAGCTCTCACACCAATATTTGCGTCTAGAGCCTTTGCATTGAGGGCTATCTGAAAACGGCTGTGGCGCTGAAGTTGCCTGTGAATGTGGAGTTGGTGGCATGTGAAACCCGCATGTGGAGCATTCGTTTGTGTGGGATGCTCTACCAGGTTCATTCCTAGATAATGCACTCAAAGGGCACTAAGCATAGAGTGTGAAAACTGAGTTTTCCTTGAGAGCTGCTTGGAAGCCTGATGGTGTGTGAAGTTAGTGAGCCAAATGGAGTTGTTCTCCCACAAGAACCACTCGGCTGATCCTTCTTCAATATGCCCTTCACCAACATGCAGTGTTTCCTTGATTGAATTAGCTCTCACACCAATATTTGCGTCTAGAGCCTTTGCATTGAGGGGCTATCTGAAAACGGCTGTGGCACTGAAGTTGCCTGTGAATGTGGAGTTGGTGGCATGTGAAACCCGCATGTGGAGCATTCGTTTGTGTGGGATGCTGAACCAAGCTTCATTTCAGTCCTAGGCACACAAAGGGCACTAAGCATAGAGTGTGAAAACTGAGTTTCCTTGAGAGCTGCTTGGAAGCCTGATGGTGTGTGAAGTTAGGGAGCCAAATGGAGTTGTTCTCCCACAAGAACCACTCGGCTGATCCTTCTTCAATATGCCCTTCACCAACATGCAGTGTTTCCTTGATTGAATTAGCTCTCACACCAATATTTGCATCTAGAGCCTTTGCATTGAGGGCTATCTGAAAACGGCTGTGGCGCTGAAGTTGCCTGTGAATGTGGAGTTGGTGGCATGTGAAACCCGCATGTGGAGCATTCGTTTGTGTGGGATGCTGACCAAGCTTCATTTCAGTCCTAGGCACACAAAGGGCACTAAACATAGAGTGTGAAAACTGAGTTTTCTTGAGAGCTGCTTGGAAGCCTGATGGTGTGTGAAGTTAGGGAGCCAAATGGAGTTGTTCTCCCACAAGAACCACTCGGCTGATCCTTCTTCAATATGCCCTTCACCAACATGCAGTGTTTCCTTGATTGAATTAGCTCTCACACCAATATTTGCGTCTAGAGCCTTTGCATTGAGGGCTATCTGAAAAAGGCTGTGGCGCTGAAGTTGCCTGTGAATGTGGAGTTGGTGGCATGTGAAACCCGCATGTGGAGCATTCGTTTGCTGTGGGATGCTCTACCAGGTTCATTCCTAGATAATGCACTCAAAGGGGCACTAAGCATAGAGTGTGAAAACTGAGTTTCCTTGAGAGCTGCTTGGAAGCCTGATGGTGTGTGAAGTTAGTGAGCCAAATGGAGTTGTTCTCCCACAAGAACCACTCGGCTGATCCTTCTTCAATATGCCCTTCACCAACATGCAGTGTTTCCTTGATTGAATTAGCTCTCACACCAATATTTGCGTCTAGAGCCTTTGCATTGAGGGCTATCTGAAAACGGCTGTGGCGCTGAAGTTGCCTGTGAATGTGGAGTTGGTGGCATGTGAAACCCGCATGTGGAGCATTCGTTTGTGTGGCATGCTGACCAAGCTTCATTTCAGTCCTAGGCACACAAAGGGCACTAAGCATAGAGTGTGAAAACTGAGTTTCCTTGAGAGCTGCTTGGGAGCCTGATGGTGTGTGAAGTTAGTGAGCCAAATGGAGTTGTTCTCCCACAAGAACCACTCGGCTGATCCTTCTTCAATATGCCCTTCACCAACATGCAGTGTTTCCTTGATTGAATTAGCTCTCACACCAATATTTGCGTCTAGAGCCTTTGCATTGAGGGCTATCTGAAAACGGCTGTGGCGCTGAAGTTGCCTGTGAATGTGGAGTTGGTGGCATGTGAAACCCCGCATGTGGAGCATTCGTTTGTGTCGCATGCTGACCAAGCTTCATTTCAGTCCTAGGCACACAAAGGTCACTAAGCATAGAGTGTGAAAACTGAGTTTCCTTGAGAGCTGCTTGGAAGCCTGATGGTGTGTGAAGTTAGTGAGCCAAATGGAGTTGTTCTCCCACAAGAACCACTCGGCTGATCCCTCTTCAATATGCCCTTCACCAACATGCAGTGTTTCCTTGATTGAATTAGCTCTCACACCAATATTTGCGTCTAGAGCCTTTGCATTGAGGGCTATCTGAAAACGGCTGTGGCGCTGAAGTTGCCTGTGAATGTGGAGTTGGTGGCATGTGAAACCCGCATGTGGAGCATTCGTTTGTGTGGGATGCTCTACCAGGTTCATTCCTAGATAATGCACTCAAAGGGCACTAAGCATAGAGTGTGAAAACTGAGTTTCCCTTGAGAGCTGCTTGGAAGCCTGATGGTGTGTGAAGTTAGTGAGCCAAATGGAGTTGTTCTCCCACAAGAACCACTCTGCTGATCCTTCTTCACAATATGCCCTTCACCAACATGCAGTGTTTCCTTGATTGAATTAGCTCTCACACCAATATTTGCGTCTAGAGCCTTTGCATTGAGGGCTATCTGAAAATGGCTGTGGCGCTGAAGTTGCCTGTGAATGTGGAGTTGGTGGCATGTGAAACCCGCATGTGGAGCATTCGTTTGTGTGGGATGCTCTACCCAGGTTCATTTCAGTCCTAGCCATACAAAGGGCACTAAGCATAGAGTGTGGAAACTGAGTTTCCTTGAGAGCTGCTTGGAAGCCTGATGGTGTGTGAAGTTAGGGAGCCAAATGGAGTTGTTCTCCCACAAGAACCACTCGGCTGATCCTTCTTCAATATGCCCTTCACCAACATGCAGTGTTTCCTTGATTGAATTAGCTCTCACACCAATATTTGCGTCTAGAGCCTTTGCATTGAGGGCTATCTGAAAACGGCTGTGGCGCTGAAGTTGCCTGTGAATGTGGAGTTGGTGGCATGTGAAACCCGCATGTGGAGCATTCGTTTGTGTGGGATGCTGACCAAGCTTCATTTCAGTCCTAGGCACACAAAGGGCACTAAGCATAGAGTGTGAAAACTGAGTTTCCTTGAGAGCTGCTTGGAAGCCTGATGGTGTGTGAGGTTAGGGAGCCAAATGGAGTTGTTCTCCCACAAGAACCACTCGGCTGATCCTTCTTCAATATGCCCTTCACCAACATGCAGTGTTTCCTTGATTGAATTAGCTCTCACACCAATATTTGCGTCTAGAGCCTTTGCATTTGAGGGCTATCTGAAAACGGCTGTGGCGCTGAAGTTGCCTGTGAATGTGGAGTTGGTGGCATGTGAAACCCGCATGTGGAGCATTCGTTTGTGTGGGATGCTCTACCAGGCTCATTCCTAGATAATGCACTCAAAGGGCACTAAGCATAGAGTGTGAAAACTGAGTTTCCTTGAGAGCTGCTTGGAAGCCTGATGGTGTGTGAAGTTAGTGAGCCCAAATGGAGTTGTTCTCCCACAAGAACCACTCGGCTGATCCTTCTTCAATATGCCCTTCACCAACATGCAGTGTTTCCTTGATTGAATTAGCTCTCACACCAATATTTGCGTCTAGAGCCTTTGCATTGAGGGCTATCTGAAAACGGCTGTGGCGCTGATGTTGCCTGTGAATGTGGAGTTGGTGGCATGTGAAACCCGCATGTGGAGCATTCGTTTGTGTGGGATGCTCTACCAGGTTCATTCCTAGATAATGCACTCAAAGGGCACTAAGCATAGAGTGTGAAAACTGAGTTTCCTTGAGAGCTGCTTGGAAGCCTGATGGTGTGTGAAGTTAGTGAGCCAAATGGAGTTGTTCTCCCACAAGAACCACTCTTGCTGATCCTTCTTCAATATGCCCTTCACCAACATGCAGTGTTTCCTTGATTGAATTAGCTCTCACACCAATATTTACGTCTAGAGCCTTTGCATTGAGGGCTATCTGAAAATGGCTGTGGCGCTGAAGTTGCCTGTGAATGTGGAGTTGGTGGCATGTGAAACCCGCATGTGGAGCATTCGTTTGTGTGGGAATGCTCTACCAGGTTCATTTCAGTCCTAGCCATACAAAAGGGCACTAAGCATAGAGTGTGGAAACTGAGTTTCCTTGAGAGCTGCTTGGAAGCCTGATGGTGTGTGAAGTTAGGGAGCCAAATGGAGTTGTTCTCCCACAAGAACCACTCGGCTGATCCTTCTTCAATATGCCCCTTCACCAACATGCAGTGTTTCCTTGATTGAATTAGCTCTCACACCAATATTTGCGTCTAGAGCCTTTGCATTGAGGGCTATCTGAAAAACGGCTGTGGCGCTGAAGTTGCCTGTGAATGTGGAGTTGGTGGCATGTGAAACCCGCATGTGGAGCATTCGTTTGTGTGGGATGCTCTACCAGGTTCATTCCTAGATAATGCACTCAAAGGGCACTAAGCATAGAGTGTGAAAACTGAGTTTCCTTGAGAGCTGCTTGGAAGCCTGATGGTGTGTGAAGTTAGTGAGCCAAATGGAGTTGTTCTCCCACAAGAAACCACTCGGCTGATCCTTCTTCAATATGCCCTTCACCCACATGCAGTGTTTCCTTGATTGAATTAGCTCTCACACCAATATTTGCGTCTAGAGCCTTTGCATTGAGGGCTATCTGAAAACGGCTGTGGCGCTGATGTTGCCTGAGAATGTGGAGTTGGTGGCATGTGAAACCCGCATGTGGAGCATTCGTTTGTGTGGGATGCTCTACCAGGTTCATTTCAGTCCTAGCCATGCAAAGGGCACTAAGCATAGAGTGTGAAAACTGAGTTTCCTTGAGAGCTGCTTGGAAGCCTGATGGTGTGTGAAGTTAGCGAGCCAAATGGAGTTGTTCTCCCACAAGAACCACTCGGCTGATTCTTCTTCAATATGCCCTTCACCAACATGCAGTGTTTCCTTGATTGAATTAGCTCTCACACCAATATTTGCGTCTAGAGCCTTTGCATTGAGGGCTATCTGAAAACGGCTGTGGCAATGAAGTTGCCTGTGAATGTGGAGTTGGTGGCATGTGAAACCCGCATGTGGAGCATTCGTTTGTGTGGGATGCTCTACCAGGTTCATTCCTAGATAATGCACTCAAAGGGCACTAAGCATAGAGTGTGAAAACTGAGTTTCCTTGAGAGCTGCTTGGAAGCCTGATGGTGTGTGAAGTTAGTGAGCCAAATGGAGTTGTTCTCCCACAAGAACCACTCGGCTGATCCTTCTTCAATATGCCCTTGACCAACATGCAGTGTTTCCTTGATTGAATTAGCTCTCACACCAATATTTGCGTCTAGAGCCTTGCATTGAGGGCTATCTGAAAACGGCTGTGGGGCTGAAGTTGCCTGTGAATGTGGAGTTGGTGGCATGTGAAACCCGCATGTGGAGCATTCGTTTGTGTGGGATGCTCTACCAGGTTCATTCCTAGATAATGCACTCAAAGGGCACTAAGCATAGAGTGTGGAAACTGAGTTTCCTTGAGAGCTGCTTGGAAGCCTGATGGTGTGTGAAGTTAGTGAGCCAAATGGAGTTGTTCTCCCACAAGAACCACTCGGCTGATCCTTCTTCAATATGCCCTTCACCAACATGCAATGTTTCCTTGATTGAATTAGCTCTCACACCAATATTTGCGTCTAGAGCCTTTGCATTGAGGGCTATCTGAAAACGGCTGTGGCGCTGAAGTTGCCTGTGAATGTGGAGTTGGTGGCATGTGAAACCCGCATGTGGAGCATTCGTTTGTGTGGGATGCTCTACCAGGTTCATTCCTAGATAATGCACTCAAAGGGCACTAAGCATAGAGTGTGAAAACTGAGTTTCCTTGAGAGCTGCTTGGAAGCCTGATGGTGTGTGAAGTTAGTGAGCCAAATGGAGTTGTTCTCCCACAAGAACCACTCGGCTGATCCTTCTTCAATATGCCCTTCACCAACATGCAGTGTTTCCTTGATTGAATTAGCTCTCACACACCAATATTTGCGTCTAGAGCCTTTGCATTGAGGCTATCTGAAAACGGCTGTGGCGCTGAAGTTGCCTGTGAATGTGGAGTTGGTGGCATGTGAAACCCGCATGTGGAGCATTCGTTTGTGTGGGATGCTGACCAAGGCTTCATTTCAGTCCTAGCCACACAAAGAGCACTAAGCATAGAGTGTGAAAACTGAGTTTCCTTGAGAGCTGCTTGGAAGCCTGATGGTGTGTGAAGTTAGCGAGCCAAATGGAGTTGTTCTCCCACAAGAACCACTCGGCTGATTCTTCTTCAATATGCCCTTCACCAACATGCAGTGTTTCCTTGATTGAATTAGCTCTCACACCAATATTTGCGTCTAGAGCCTTTGCATTGAGGGCTATCTGAAAACGGCTGTGGCGCTGAAGTTGCCTGTGAATGTGGAGTTGGTGGCATGTGAAACCCGCATGTGAAGCATTCGTTTGTGTGGGATGCTCTACCAGGTTCATTCCTAGATAATGCACTCAAAGGGCACTAAGCATAGAGTGTGAAAACTGAGTTTCCTTGAGAGCTGCTTGGAAGCCTGATGGTGTGTGAAGTTAGTGAGCCAAATGGAGTTGTTCTCCCACAAGAACCACTCAGCTGATCCTTCTTCAATATGCCCTTCACCAACATGCAGTGTTTCCTTGATTGAATTAGCTCTCACACCAATATTTGCGTCTAGAGCCTTTGCATTGAGGGCTATCTGAAAACGGCTTGTGGCGCTGAAGTTGCCTGTGAATGTGGAGTTGGTGGCATGTGAAACCCGCATGTGGAGCATTCGTTTGTGTGGGATGCTCTACCAGGTTCATTCCTAGATAATGCACTCAAAGGGCACTAAGCATAGAGTGTGAAAACTGAGTTTCCTTGAGAGCTGCTTGGAAGCCTGATGGTGTGTGAAGTTAGTGAGCCAAATGGAGTTGTTCTCCCACAAGAACCACTCTGCTGATCCTTCTTCAATATGCCCTTCACCAACATGCAGTGTTTCCTTGATTGAATTAGCTCTCACACCAATATTTGCGTCTAGAGCCTTTGCATTGAGGGCTATCTGAAAACGGCTGTGGCGCTGATGTTGCCTGTGAATGTGGAGTTGGTGGCATGTGAAACCCGCATGTGGAGCATTCGTTTGTGTGGGATGCTGACCAAGCTTCATTTCTGTCCCAGGCACACAAAGGGCACTAAACATAGAGTGTGAAAACTGAGTTTCCTTGAGAGCTGCTTGGAAGGCCTGATGGTGTGTGAAGTTAGTGAGCCAAATGGAGTTGTTCTCCCACAAGAACCACTCGGCTGATCCTTCTTCAACCTTCTTCAATATGCCCTTCACCAACATGCAGTGTTTCCTTGATTGAATTAGCTCTCACAACCAATATTTGCGTCTAGAGCCTTTGCATTGAGGGCTATCTGAAAACGGCTGTAGCGCTGAAGTTGCCTGTGAATGTGGAGTTGGTGGCATGTGAAACCCGCAAGTGGAGCATTCGTACCTGTGGGATGCTCTACCATGTTCATTCCTAGATAATGCACTCAAAGGGCACTAAGCATAGAGTGTGAAAACTGAGTTTCCTTGAGAGCTGCTTGGAAGCCTGATGGTGTGTGAAGTTAGTGAGCCAAATGGAGTTGTTCTCCCACAAGAACCACTCGGCTGATCCTTCTTCAATATGCCCTTCACCAACATGCAGTGTTTCCTTGATTGAATTAGCTCTCACACCAATATTTGCGTCTAGAGCCTTTGCATTGAGGGCTATCTGAAAACGGCTGTGGCGCTGAAGTTGCCTGTGAATGTGGAGTTGGTGGCATGTGAAACCCGCATGTGGAGCATTCGTTTGTGTTATGCTCTACCAGGTTCATTCCTAGATAATGCACTCAAAGGGCACTAAGCATAGAGTGTGAAAACTGAGTTTCCTTGAGAGCTGCTTGGAAGCCTGATGGTGTGTGAAGTTAGTGAGCCAAATGGAGTTGTTCTCCCACAAGAACCACTCGGCTGATCCTTCTTCAATATGCCCTTCACCAACATGCAGTGTTTCCTTGATTGAATTAGCTCTCACACCAATATTTGCGTCTAGAGCCTTTGCATTGAGGGCTATCTGAAAACGGCTGTGGCGCTGAAGTTGCCTGTGAATGTGGAGTTGGTGGCATGTGAAACCCGCAAGTGGAGCATTCGTACCTGTGGGATGCTCTACCATGTTCATTCCTAGATAATGCACTCAAAGGGCACTAAGCATAGAGTGTGAAAACTGAGTTTCCTTGAGAGCTGCTTGGAAGCCTGATGGTGTGTGAAGTTAGTGAGCCAAATGGAGTTGTTCTCCCACAAGAACCACTCGGCTGATCCTTCTTCAATATGCCCTTCACCAACATGCAGTGTTTCCTTGATTGAATTAGCTCTCACACCAATATTTGCGTCTAGAGCCTTTGCATTGAGGGCTATCTGAAAACGGCTGTGGCGCTGAAGTTGCCTGTGAATGTGGAGTTGGTGGCATGTGAAACCCGCATGTGGAGCATTCGTTTATGTGGGATGCTCTGCAAGCTTCATTTCAGTCCTAGGCGCTCATAGGGCACTAAGCATAGAGTTTGAAAACTGAGTTTCCTTGAGAGCTGCTTGGAAGCCTGATGGTGTGTGAAGTTAGTGAGCCAAATGGAGTTGTTCTCCCACAAGAACCACTTGGCTGATCCTTCTTCAATATGCCCTTCACCAACATGCAGTGTTTCCTTGATTGAATTAGCTCTCACACCAATATTTTGCGTCTAGAGCCTTTGCATTGAGGGCTATCTGAAAACGGCTGTGGCGCTGAAGTTGCCTGTGAATGTGGAGTTGGTGGCATGTGAAACCCGCATGTGAAGCATTCGTTTGTGTGGGATGCTCTTACCAGGTTCATTCCTAGATAATGCACTCAAAGGGCACTAAGCATAGAGTGTGAAAACTGAGTTTCCTTGAGAGCTGCTTGGAAGCCTGATGGTGTGTGAAGTTAGGGAGCCAAATGGAGTTGTTCTCCCACAAGAACTACTCGGCTGATCCTTCTTCAATATGCCCTTCACCAACATGCAGTGTTTCCTTGATTGAATTAGCTCTCACACCAATATTTGCGTCTAGAGCCTTTGCATTGAGGGCTATCTGAAAACGGCTGTGGCGCTGAAGTTGCCTGTGAATGTGGAGTTGGTGGCATGTGAAACCCGCATGTGGAGCATTCGTTTGTGTGGGATGCTCTACCAGGTTCATTCCTAGATAATGCACTCAAAGGGCACTAAGCATAGAGTGTGAAAACTGAGTTTCCTTGAGAGCTGCTTGGAAGCCTGATGGTGTGTGAAGTTAGAGAGCCAAATGGAGTTGTTCTCCCACAAGAACCACTCGGCTGATCCTTCTTCAATATGCCCTTCACCAACATGCAGTGTTTCCTTGATTGAATTAGCTCTCACACCAGTATTTGCGTCTAGAGCCTTTGCATTGAAGGCTATCTGAAAACGGCTGTGGCGCTGAAGTTGCCTGTGAATGTGGAGTTGGTGGCATGTGAAACCCGCATGTGGAGCATTCGTTTGTGTGGGATGCTCTACCAGGTTCATTCCTAGATAATGCACTCAAAGGGCACTAAACATAGAGTGTGAAAACTGAGTTTCCTTGAGAGCTGCTTGGAAGCCTGATGGTGTGTGAGGTTAGTGAGCCAAATGGAGTTGTTCTCCCACAAGAACCACTCGGCTGATCCTTCTTCAATATGCCCTTCACCAACATGCAGTGTTTCCTTGATTGAATTAGCTCTCACACCAATATTTGCGTCTAGAGCCTTTGCATTGAGGGCTATCTGAAAACGGCTGTGGCGCTGAAGTTGCCTGTGAATGTGGAGTTGGTGGCATGTGAAACCCGCATGTGGAGCATTCGTTTGTGTGGGATGCTGACCAAGCTTCATTTCAGTCGTAGGCACACATAGAGCACTAAGCATAGAGTGTGAAAACTGAGTTTCCTTGAGAGCTGCTTGGAAGCCTGATGGTGTGTGAAGTTAGGGAGCCAAATGGAGTTGTTCCCCACAAGAACCACTCGGCTGATCCTTCTTCAATATGCCCTTCACCAACATGCAGTGTTTCCTTGATTGAATTAGCTCTCACACCAATATTTGCGTCTAGAGCCTTTGCATTGAGGGCTATCTGAAAACGGCTGTGGCGCTGAAGTTGCCTGTGAATGTGGAGTTGGTGGCATGTGAAACCCACATGTGAAGCATTCGTTTGTGTGGGATGCTCTACCAGGTTCATTCCTAGATAATGCACTCAAAGGGCACTAAGCATAGAGTGTGAAAACTGAGTTTCCTTGAGAGCTGCTTGGAAGCCTGATGGTGTGTGAAGTTAGAGAGCCAAATGGAGTTGTTCTCCCACAAGAACCACTCGGCTGATCCTTCTTCAATATGCCCTTCACCAACATGCAGTGTTTCCTTGATTGAATTAGCTCTCACACCAATATTTGCATCTAGAGCCTTTGCATTGAGGGCTATCTGAAAACGGCTGTGGCGCTGAAGTTGCCTGTGAATGTGGAGTTGGTGGCATGTGAAACCCGCATGTGGAGCATTCGTTTGTGTGGGATGCTCTACCAGGTTCATTCCTAGATAATGCACTCAAAGGGCACTAAGCATAGAGTGTGAAAACTGAGTTTCCTTGAGAGCTGCTTGGAAGCCTGATGGTGTGTGAAGTTAGTGAGCCAAATGGAGTTGTTCTCCCACAAGAACCACTCGGCTGATCCTTCTTCAATATGCCCTTCACCAACATGCAGTGTTTCCTTGATTGAATTAGCTCTCACACCAATATTTGCGTCTAGAGCCTTTGCATTGAGGGCTATCTGAAAACGGCTGTGGCGCTGAAGTTGCCTGTGAATGTGGAGTTGGTGGCATGTGAAACCCGCATGTGGAGCATTCGTTTGTGTGGGATGCTCTACCAGGTTCTTTCCTAGATAATGCACTCAAAGGGCACTAAGCATAGAGTGTGAAAACTGAGTTTCCTAGGAGTGCTATTGCTGGATCATACGGTATGTTGAATTTGAGTTGTTTGAATATTCTCCATACTGATTTCCATAGAGGCTGTACCAGCCTGCAGCCCCACCAGCAGTGGAGTAGGGTTCCCTTTTCCCTGCAACCTCGCCAACAAGTGTCGTTGGTGCTTTCATTCATGTGGGCCAGTCTTATTGGCGTTAGGTGGTACCTCATTGATGTTTTAATTTGGATTTCCCTTAAAACCAGGGAACTTGAGCATTTTTTCATATGCTTATTTGCCATTTGGGTTTGTTCCTTTGTGAAGTGTTTGCCCATTTCCCGTGCCCATTTCTTGAGTGGCTTGTTTGTTTTGACATTTTGGTTGTTTTGTAGCTCTTTGTATATTCTGGAGATCAGCCCTCTATCACCTATGTCGTGTGCGAAGATCTTCTCCCATTCTGTGGGTTGCCTTTTTACTTTGTTGATTGTTTCTCTAGCTGTACAGAAGCTTCTTAGTTTGATGAGGTCCCAATTGTTTATTTTGGTCTCGATTTCTACTGCATCTGGAGTCTTTTTTAGGAAGTGAGGGCCTACCCCTAAGTGTTCCAGTGCACTTGTTCTATGAGAAACCAACATGCACTCCTATGTTCATAGCAGCACAATCACTAATTGCAAAAACATGGAAACAACCAAAATGCCCATCAACAGAGGATTGGATAAGAAAGCTATGGTTCATCTACTCCATGGAATACTACTCAGCTATTAAAAAAAACAAAATGCAGTTCTTTGTGGCCAAATGGGCCAAACTGGAAACCATAATGCTAAGGGAAATGAGCCAATCACAAAAGGTTAAATACCACATGTTTGCCTTAATTTAAGATGATATGATGTTATGTATAACATGTTATGTTTTGAATGTTATATGTTGTGTATAAACTAAAATTGAAGTATAGGTGAGGTGGTCACAGAAGGTGGCCGGGAACTCGCATTTACTTTTAACATATTGATTACTCATTACTATGTCAATTAATTCCATAATGATGTAAATTTTTGCTGATGGTATGTTGGAGCTTTCAATTGACTGGGATGATACTCTGCTGGCTCTGTCTTCAGACCAGAGAGGGTATACCTAAGAAGCCGTTGAACTTGACTGGACAATAAGATACTGGACTCTATGTTTGGCATACGCTTGCAAAGGGGAAATCTCAACTGAACTTGAGCTGCGGTTATGCAACAAGGTGGAGGAATCCACCATGGCGGGAGGATTTGGGGAGGGGTGGGGAGAACCCAAGTATCTATGCAACTGTGTCACATAATACAATGTAATTACTGAAGTTAAATAATAAATAATTAAAAAAAAAAGAGATGTGTGTTAACCAAAAAAAAAAAAAAAAAAAAAAAAAAAAAAAAAAAAAAAAAAAAAAGAAAACTGAGTTTCCTTGAGAGCTGCTTGGAAGCCTGATGGTGTGTGAAGTTAGTGAGCCAAATGGAGTTGTTCTCCCACAAGAACCACTCGGCTGATCCTTCTTCAATATGCCCTTCACCAACATGCAGTGTTTCCTTGATTGAATTAGCTCTCACACCAATATTTGCGTCTAGAGCCTTTGCATTGAGGGCTATCTGAAAATGGCTGTGGCGCTGAAGTTGCCTGTGAATGTGGAGTTGGTGGCATGTGAAACCCGCATGTGGAGCATTCGTTTGTGTGGGATGCTCTACCAGGTTCATTCCTAGATAATGCACTCAAAGGGCACTAAACATAGAGTGTGAAACCTGAGTTTCCTTGAGAGCTGCTTGGAAGCCTGATGGTGTGTGAAGTTAGTGAGCCAAATGGAGTTGTTCTCCCACAAGAACCACTCGGCTGATCCTTCTTCAATATGCCCTTCACCAACATGCAGTGTTTCCTTGATTGAATTAGCTCTCACACTAATATTTGCGTCTAGAGCCTTTGCATTGAGGGCTATCTGAAAACGGCTGTGGGGCTGAAGTTGCCTGTGAATGTGGAGTTGGTGGCATGTGAAACCCGCATGTGAAGCATTCGTTTGTGTGGGATGCTCTACCAGGTTCATTCCTAGATAATGCACTCAAAGGGCACTAAGCATAGAGTGTGGAAACTGAGTTTCCTTGAGAGCTGCTTGGAAGCCTGATGGTGTGTGAAGTTAGTGAGCCAAATGGAGTTGTTCTCCCACAAGAACCACTCAGCTGATCCTTCTTCAATATGCCCTTCACCAACATGCAGTGTTTCCTTGATTGAATTAGCTCTCACACCAATATTTGCGTCTAGAGCCTTTGCATTGAGGGCTATCTGAAAACGGCTGTGGCGCTGAAGTTGCCTGAGAATGTGGAGTTGGTGGCATGTGAAACCCGCATGTGGAGCATTCGTTTGTGTGGGATGCTCTACCAGGTTCATTTCAGTCCTAGCCATGCAAAGGGCATTAAGCATAGAGTGTGAAATCTGAGTTTCCTTGAGAGCTGCTTGGAAGCCTGATGGTGTGTGAAGTTAGTGAGCCAAATGGAGTTGTTCTCCCACAAGAACCACTCGGCTGATCCTTCTTCAATATGCCCTTCACCAACATGCAATGTTTCCTTGATTGAATTAGCTCTCACACCAATATTTGCGTCTAGAGCCTTTGCATTGAGGGCTATCTGAAAACGGCTGTGGCGCTGAAGTTGCCTGTGAATGTGGAGTTGGTGGCATGTGAAACCCGCATGTGGAGCATTCGTTTGTGTGGGATGCTCTACCAGGTTCATTCCTAGATAATGCACTCAAAGGGCACTAAGCATAGAGTGTGAAAACTGAGTTTCCTTGAGAGCTGCTTGGAAGCCTGATGGTGTGTGAAGTTAGTGAGCCAAATGGAGTTGTTCTCCCACAAGAACCACTCGGCTGATCCTTCTTCAATATGCCCTTCACCAACATGCAGTGTTTCCTTGATTGAATTAGCTCTCACACCAATATTTGCGTCTAGAGCCTTTGCATTGAGGGCTATCTGAAAACGGCTGTGGCGCTGAAGTTGCCTGTGAATGTGGAGTTGGTGGCATGTGAAACCCGCATGTGGAGCATTCGTTTGTGTGGGATGCTGACCAAGCTTCATTTCAGTCCTAGGCACACAAAGGGCACTAAGCATAGAGTGTGAAAACTGAGTTTCCTTGAGAGCTGCTTGGAAGCCTGATGGTGTGTGAAGTTAGGGAGCCAAATGGAGTTGTTCTCCCACAAGAACCACTCGGCTGATCCTTCTTCAATATGCCCTTCACCAACATGCAGTGTTTCCTTGATTGAATTAGCTCTCACACCAATATTTGCGTCTAGAGCCTTTGCATTGAGGGCTATCTGAAAACGGCTGTGGCGCTGAAGTTGCCTGTGAATGTGGAGTTGGTGGCATGTGAAACCCGCATGTGGAGCATTCGTTTGTGTGGGATGCTGACCAAGCTTCATTTCAGTCCTAGCCACACAAAGAGCACTAAGCATAGAGTGTGAAAACTGAGTTTCCTTGAGAGTTGTTTGGAAGCCTGATGGTGTGTGAAGTTAGCGAGCCAAATGGAGTTGTTCTCCCACAAGAACCACTCGGCTGATTCTTCTTCAATATGCCCTTCACCAACATGCAGTGTTTCCTTGATTGAATTAGCTCTCACACCAATATTTGCGTCTAGAGCCTTTGCATTGAGGGCTATCTGAAAACGGCTGTGGCGCTGAAGTTGCCTGTGAATGTGGAGTTGGTGGCATGTGAAACCCGCATGTGGAGCATTCGTTTGTGTGGGATGCTCTACCAGGTTCATTCCTAGATAATGCACTCAAAGGGCACTAAGCATAGAGTGTGAAAACTGAGTTTCCTTGAGAGCTGCTTGGAAGCCTGATGGTGTGTGAAGTTAGTGAGCCAAATGGAGTTGTTCTCCCACAAGAACCACTCGGCTGATCCTTCTTCAATATGCCCTTCACCAACATGCAGTGTTTCCTTGATTGAATTAGCTCTCACACCAATATTTGCGTCTAGAGCCTTTGCATTGAGGGCTATCTGAAAACGGCTGTGGCACTGAAGTTGCCTGTGAATGTGGAGTTGGTGGCATGTGAAACCCGCATGTGGAGCATTCGTTTGTGTGGGATGCTGACCAAGCTTCATTTCAGTCCTAGGCACACAAAGGGCACTAAGCATAGAGTGTGAAAACTGAGTTTCCTTGAGAGCTGCTTGGAAGCCTGATGGTGTGTGAAGTTAGGGAGCCAAATGGAGTTGTTCTCCCACAAGAACCACTCGGCTGATCCTTCTTCAATATGCCCTTCACCAACATGCAGTGTTTCCTTGATTGAATTAGCTCTCACACCAATATTTGCATCTAGAGCCTTTGCATTGAGGGCTATCTGAAAACGGCTGTGGCGCTGAAGTTGCCTGTGAATGTGGAGTTGGTGGCATGTGAAACCCGCATGTGGAGCATTCGTTTGTGTGGGATGCTGACCAAGCTTCATTTCAGTCCTAGGCACACAAAGGGCACTAAACATAGAGTGTGAAAACTGAGTTTTCTTGAGAGCTGCTTGGAAGCCTGATGGTGTGTGAAGTTAGGGAGCCAAATGGAGTTGTTCTCCCACAAGAACCACTCGGCTGATCCTTCTTCAATATGCCCTTCACCAACATGCAGTGTTTCCTTGATTGAATTAGCTCTCACACCAATATTTGCGTCTAGAGCCTTTGCATTGAGGGCTATCTGAAAAAGGCTGTGGCGCTGAAGTTGCCTGTGAATGTGGAGTTGGTGGCATGTGAAACCCGCATGTGGAGCATTCGTTTGTGTGGGATGCTCTACCAGGTTCATTCCTAGATAATGCACTCAAAGGGCACTAAGCATAGAGTGTGAAAACTGAGTTTCCTTGAGAGCTGCTTGGAAGCCTGATGGTGTGTGAAGTTAGTGAGCCAAATGGAGTTGTTCTCCCACAAGAACCACTCGGCTGATCCTTCTTCAATATGCCCTTCACCAACATGCAGTGTTTCCTTGATTGAATTAGCTCTCACACCAATATTTGCGTCTAGAGCCTTTGCATTGAGGGCTATCTGAAAACGGCTGTGGCGCTGAAGTTGCCTGTGAATGTGGAGTTGGTGGCATGTGAAACCCGCATGTGGAGCATTCGTTTGTGTGGGATGCTCTACCAGGTTCATTCCTAGATAATGCACTCAAAGGGCACTAAGCATAGAGTGTGAAAACTGAGTTTCCTTGAGAGCTGCTTGGGAGCCTGATGGTGTGTGAAGTTAGTGAGCCAAATGGAGTTGTTCTCCCACAAGAACCACTCGGCTGATCCTTCTTCAATATGCCCTTCACCAACATGCAGTGTTTCCTTGATTGAATTAGCTCTCACACCAATATTTGCGTCTAGAGCCTTTGCATTGAGGGCTATCTGAAAACGGCTGTGGCGCTGAAGTTGCCTGTGAATGTGGAGTTGGTGGCATGTGAAACCCGCATGTGGAGCATTCGTTTGTGTGGCATGCTGACCAAGCTTCATTTCAGTCCTAGGCACACAAAGGTCACTAAGCATAGAGTGTGAAAACTGAGTTTCCTTGAGAGCTGCTTGGAAGCCTGATGGTGTGTGAAGTTAGGGAGCCAAATGGAGTTGTTCTCCCACAAGAACCACTCGGCTGATCCTTCTTCAATATGCCCTTCACCAACATGCAGTGTTTCCTTGATTGAATTAGCTCTCACACCAATATTTGCGTCTAGAGCCTTTGCATTGAGGGCTATCTGAAAACGGCTGTTGGCGCTGAAGTTGCCTGTGAATGTGGAGTTGGTGGCATGTGAAACCCGCATGTGGAGCATTCGTTTGTGTGGGATGCTCTACCAGGTTCATTCCTAGATAATGCACTCAAAGGGCACTAAGCATAGAGTGTGAAAACTGAGTTTCCTTGAGAGCTGCTTGGAAGCCTGATGGTGTGTGAAGTTAGTGAGCCAAATGGAGTTGTTCTCCCACAAGAACCACTCTGCTGATCCTTCTTCAATATGCCCTTCACCAACATGCAGTGTTTCCTTGATTGAATTAGCTCTCACACCAATATTTGCGTCTAGAGCCTTTGCATTGAGGGCTATCTGAAAATGGCTGTGGCGCTGAAGTTGCCTGTGAATGTGGAGTTGGTGGCATGTGAAACCCGCATGTGGAGCATTCGTTTGTGTGGGATGCTCTACCAGGTTCATTTCAGTCCTAGCCATACAAAGGGCACTAAGCATAGAGTGTGGAAACTGAGTTTCCTTGAGAGCTGCTTGGAAGCCTGATGGTGTGTGAAGTTAGGGAGCCAAATGGAGTTGTTCTCCCACAAGAACCACTCGGCTGATCCTTCTTCAATATGCCCTTCACCAACATGCAGTGTTTCCTTGATTGAATTAGCTCTCACACCAATATTTGCGTCTAGAGCCTTTGCATTGAGGGCTATCTGAAAACGGCTGTGGCGCTGAAGTTGCCTGTGAATGTGGAGTTGGTGGCATGTGAAACCCGCATGTGGAGCATTCGTTTGTGTGGGATGCTGACCAAGCTTCATTTCAGTCCTAGGCACACAAAGGGCACTAAGCATAGAGTGTGAAAACTGAGTTTCCTTGAGAGCTGCTTGGAAGCCTGATGGTGTGTGAGGTTAGGGAGCCAAATGGAGTTGTTCTCCCACAAGAACCACTCGGCTGATCCTTCTTCAATATGCCCTTCACCAACATGCAGTGTTTCCTTGATTGAATTAGCTCTCACACCAATATTTGCGTCTAGAGCCTTTGCATTGAGGGCTATCTGAAAACGGCTGTGGCGCTGATGTTGCCTGTGAATGTGGAGTTGGTGGCATGTGAAACCCGCATGTGGAGCATTCGTTTGTGTGGATGCTCTACCAGGTTCATTCCTAGATAATGCACTCAAAGGGCACTAAGCATAGAGTGTGAAAACTGAGTTTCCTTGAGAGCTGCTTGGAAGCCTGATGGTGTGTGAAGTTAGTGAGCCAAATGGAGTTGTTCTCCCACAAGAACCACTCGGCTGATCCTTCTTCAATATGCCCTTCACCAACATGCAGTGTTTCCTTGATTGAATTAGCTCTCACACCAATATTTGCGTCTAGAGCCTTTGCATTGAGGGCTATCTGAAAACAGCTGTGGCGCTGATTTTGCCTGTGAATGTGGAGTTGGTGGCATGTGAAACCCGCATGTGGAGCATTCGTTTGTGTGGGATGCTCTACCAGGTTCATTCCTAGATAATGCACTCAAAGGGCACTAAGCATAGAGTGTGAAAACTGAGTTTCCTTGAGAGCTGCTTGGAAGCCTGATGGTGTGTGAAGTTAGTGAGCCAAATGGAGTTGTTCTCCCACAAGAACCACTCTGCTGATCCTTCTTCAATATGCCCTTCACCAACATGCAGTGTTTCCTTGATTGAATTAGCTCTCACACCAATATTTGCGTCTAGAGCCTTTGCATTGAGGGCTATCTGAAAATGGCTGTGGCGCTGAAGTTGCCTGTGAATGTGGAGTTGGTGGCATGTGAAACCCGCATGTGGAGCATTCGTTTGTGTGGGATGCTCTACCAGGTTCATTTCAGTCCTAGCCATACAAAGGGCACTAAGCATAGAGTGTGGAAACTGAGTTTCCTTGAGAGCTGCTTGGAAGCCTGATGGTGTGTGAAGTTAGGGAGCCAAATGGAGTTGTTCTCCCACAAGAACCACTCGGCTGATCCTTCTTCAATATGCCCTTCACCAACATGCAGTGTTTCCTTGATTGAATTAGCTCTCACACCAATATTTGCGTCTAGAGCCTTTGCATTGAGGGCTATCTGAAAACGGCTGTGGCGCTGAAGTTGCCTGTGAATGTGGAGTTGGTGGCATGTGAAACCCGCATGTGGAGCATTCGTTTGTGTGGGATGCTCTACCAGGTTCATTCCTAGATAATGCACTCAAAGGGCACTAAGCATAGAGTGTGAAAACTGAGTTTCCTTGAGAGCTGCTTGGAAGCCTGATGGTGTGTGAAGTTAGTGAGCCAAATGGAGTTGTTCTCCCACAAGAACCACTCGGCTGATCCTTCTTCAATATGCCCTTCACCCACATGCAGTGTTTCCTTGATTGAATTAGCTCTCACACCAATATTTGCGTCTAGAGCCTTTGCATTGAGGGCTATCTGAAAACGGCTGTGGCGCTGATGTTGCCTGAGAATGTGGAGTTGGTGGCATGTGAAACCCGCATGTGGAGCATTCGTTTGTGTGGGATGCTCTACCAGGTTCATTTCAGTCCTAGCCATGCAAAGGGCACTAAGCATAGAGTGTGAAAACTGAGTTTCCTTGAGAGCTGCTTGGAAGCCTGATGGTGTGTGAAGTTAGCGAGCCAAATGGAGTTGTTCTCCCACAAGAACCACTCGGCTGATTCTTCTTCAATATGCCCTTCACCAACATGCAGTGTTTCCTTGATTGAATTAGCTCTCACACCAATATTTGCGTCTAGAGCCTTTGCATTGAGGGCTATCTGAAAACGGCTGTGGCAATGAAGTTGCCTGTGAATGTGAGTTGGTGGCATGTGAAACCCGCATGTGGAGCATTCGTTTGTGTGGGATGCTCTACCAGGTTCATTCCTAGATAATGCACTCAAAGGGCACTAAGCATAGAGTGTGAAAACTGAGTTTCCTTGAGAGCTGCTTGGAAGCCTGATGGTGTGTGAAGTTAGTGAGCCAAATGGAGTTGTTCTCCCACAAGAACCACTCGGCTGATCCTTCTTCAATATGCCCTTGACCAACATGCAGTGTTTCCTTGATTGAATTAGCTCTCACACCAATATTTGCGTCTAGAGCCTTTGCATTGAGGGCTATCTGAAAACGGCTGTGGGGCTGAAGTTGCCTGTGAATGTGGAGTTGGTGGCATGTGAAACCCGCATGTGGAGCATTCGTTTGTGTGGGATGCTCTACCAGGTTCATTCCTAGATAATGCACTCAAAGGGCACTAAGCATAGAGTGTGGAAACTGAGTTTCCTTGAGAGCTGCTTGGAAGCCTGATGGTGTGTGAAGTTAGTGAGCCAAATGGAGTTGTTCTCCCACAAGAACCACTCGGCTGATCCTTCTTCAATATGCCCTTCACCAACATGCAATGTTTCCTTGATTGAATTAGCTCTCACACCAATATTTGCGTCTAGAGCCTTTGCATTGAGGGTTATCTGAAAACGGCTGTGGCGCTGAAGTTGCCTGTGAATGTGGAGTTGGTGGCATGTGAAACCCGCATGTGGAGCATTCGTTTGTGTGGGATGCTCTACCAGGTTCATTCCTAGATAATGCACTCAAAGGGCACTAAGCATAGAGTGTGAAAACTGAGTTTCCTTGAGAGCTGCTTGGAAGCCTGATGGTGTGTGAAGTTAGTGAGCCAAATGGAGTTGTTCTCCCACAAGAACCACTCGGCTGATCCTTCTTCAATATGCCCTTCACCAACATGCAGTGTTTCCTTGATTGAATTAGCTCTCACACCAATATTTGCGTCTAGAGCCTTTGCATTGAGGGCTATCTGAAAACGGCTGTGGCGCTGAAGTTGCCTGTGAATGTGGAGTTGGTGGCATGTGAAACCCGCATGTGCAGCATTCGTTTGTGTGGGATGCTGACCAAGCTTCATTTCAGTCCTAGCCACACAAAGAGCACTAAGCATAGAGTGTGAAAACTGAGTTTCCTTGAGAGCTGCTTGGAAGCCTGATGGTGTGTGAAGTTAGCGAGCCAAATGGAGTTGTTCTCCCACAAGAACCACTCGGCTGATTCTTCTTCAATATGCCCTTCACCAACATGCAGTGTTTCCTTGATTGAATTAGCTCTCACACCAATATTTGCGTCTAGAGCCTTTGCATTGAGGGCTATCTGAAAACGGCTGTGGCGCTGAAGTTGCCTGTGAATGTGGAGTTGGTGGCATGTGAAACCCGCATGTGAAGCATTCGTTTGTGTGGGATGCTCTACCAGGTTCATTCCTAGATAATGCACTCAAAGGGCACTAAGCATAGAGTGTGAAAACTGAGTTTCCTTGAGAGCTGCTTGGAAGCCTGATGGTGTGTGAAGTTAGTGAGCCAAATGGAGTTGTTCTCCCACAAGAACCACTCAGCTGATCCTTCTTCAATATGCCCTTCACCAACATGCAGTGTTTCCTTGATTGAATTAGCTCTCACACCAATATTTGCGTCTAGAGCCTTTGCATTGAGGGCTATCTGAAAACGGCTGTGGCGCTGAAGTTGCCTGTGAATGTGGAGTTGGTGGCATGTGAAACCCGCATGTGGAGCATTCGTTTGTGTGGGATGCTCTACCAGGTTCATTCCTAGATAATGCACTCAAAGGGCACTAAGCATAGAGTGTGAAAACTGAGTTTCCTTGAGAGCTGCTTGGAAGCCTGATGGTGTGTGAAGTTAGTGAGCCAAATGGAGTTGTTCTCCCACAAGAACCACTCTGCTGATCCTTCTTCAATATGCCCTTCACCAACATGCAGTGTTTCCTTGATTGAATTAGCTCTCACACCAATATTTGCGTCTAGAGCCTTTGCATTGAGGGCTATCTGAAAACGGCTGTGGCGCTGATGTTGCCTGTGAATGTGGAGTTGGTGGCATGTGAAACCCGCATGTGGAGCATTCGTTTGTGTGGGATGCTGACCAAGCTTCATTTCTGTCCCAGGCACACAAAGGGCACTAAGCATAGAGTGTGAAAACTGAGTTTCCTTGAGAGCTGCTTGGAAGCCTGATGGTGTGTGAAGTTAGTGAGCCAAATGGAGTTGTTCTCCCACAAGAACCACTCGGCTGATCCTTCTTCAATATGCCCTTCACCAACATGCAGCGTTTCCTTGATTGAATTAGCTCTCACACCAATATTTGCGTCTAGAGCCTTTGCATTGAGGGCTATCTGAAAACGGCTGTAGCGCTGAAGTTGCCTGTGAATGTGGAGTTGGTGGCATGTGAAACCCGCAAGTGGAGCATTCGTACCTGTGGGATGCTCTACCATGTTCATTCGTAGATAATGCACTCAAAGGGCACTAAGCATAGAGTGTGAAAACTGAGTTTCCTTGAGAGCTGCTTGGAAGCCTGATGGTGTGTGAAGTTAGTGAGCCAAATGGAGTTGTTCTCCCACAAGAACCACTCGGCTGATCCTTCTTCAATATGCCCTTCACCAACATGCAGTGTTTCCTTGATTGAATTAGCTCTCACACCAATATTTGCGTCTAGAGCCTTTGCATTGAGGGCTATCTGAAAACGGCTGTGGCGCTGAAGTTGCCTGTGAATGTGGAGTTGGTGGCATGTGAAACCCGCATGTGGAGCATTCGTTTGTGTTATGCTCTACCAGGTTCATTCCTAGATAATGCACTCAAAGGGCACTAAGCATAGAGTGTGAAAACTGAGTTTCCTTGAGAGCTGCTTGGAAGCCTGATGGTGTGTGAAGTTAGTGAGCCAAATGGAGTTGTTCTCCCACAAGAACCACTCGGCTGATCCTTCTTCAATATGCCCTTCACCAACATGCAGTGTTTCCTTGATTGAATTAGCTCTCACACCAATATTTGCGTCTAGAGCCTTTGCATTGAGGGCTATCTGAAAACGGCTGTGGCGCTGAAGTTGCCTGTGAATGTGAAGTTGGTGGCATGTGAAACCCGCAAGTGGAGCATTCGTACCTGTGGGATGCTCTACCATGTTCATTCCTAGATAATGCACTCAAAGGGCACTAAGCATAGAGTGTGAAAACTGAGTTTCCTTGAGAGCTGCTTGGAAGCCTGATGGTGTGTGAAGTTAGTGAGCCAAATGGAGTTGTTCTCCCACAAGAACCACTCGGCTGATCCTTCTTCAATATGCCCTTCACCAACATGCAGTGTTTCCTTGATTGAATTAGCTCTCACACCAATATTTGCGTCTAGAGCCTTTGCATTGAGGGCTATCTGAAAACGGCTGTGGCGCTGAAGTTGCCTGTGAATGTGGAGTTGGTGGCATGTGAAACCCGCATGTGGAGCATTCGTTTATGTGGGATGCTCTGCAAGCTTCATTTCAGTCCTAGGCGCTCATAGGGCACTAAGCATAGAGTTTGAAAACTGAGTTTCCTTGAGAGCTGCTTGGAAGCCTGATGGTGTGTGAAGTTAGTGAGCCAAATGGAGTTGTTCTCCCACAAGAACCACTTGGCTGATCCTTCTTCAATATGCCCTTCACCAACATGCAGTGTTTCCTTGATTGAATTAGCTCTCACACCAATATTTGCGTCTAGAGCCTTTGCATTGAGGGCTATCTGAAAACGGCTGTGGCGCTGAAGTTGCCTGTGAATGTGGAGTTGGTGGCATGTGAAACCCGCATGTGAAGCATTCGTTTGTGTGGGATGCTCTACCAGGTTCATTCCTAGATAATGCACTCAAAGGGCACTAAGCATAGAGTGTGAAAACTGAGTTTCCTTGAGAGCTGCTTGGAAGCCTGATGGTGTGTGAAGTTAGGGAGCCAAATGGAGTTGTTCTCCCACAAGAACCACTCGGCTGATCCTTCTTCAATATGCCCTTCACCAACATGCAGTGTTTCCTTGATTGAATTAGCTCTCACACCAATATTTGCGTCTAGAGCCTTTGCATTGAGCGCTATCTGAAAACGGCTGTGGCGCTGAAGTTGCCTGTGAATGTGGAGTTGGTGGCATGTGAAACCCGCATGTGGAGCATTCGTTTGTGTGGGATGCTCTACCATGTTCATTCCTAGATAATGCACTCAAAGGGCACTAAGCATAGAGTGTGAAAACTGAGTTTCCTTGAGAGCTGCTTGGAAGCCTGATGGTGTGTGAAGTTAGTGAGCCAAATGGAGTTGTTCTCCCACAAGAACCACTCGGCTGATCCTTCTTCAATATGCCCTTGACCAACATGCAGTGTTTCCTTGATTGAATTAGCTCTCACACCAATATTTGCGTCTAGAGCCTTTGCATTGAGGGCTATCTGAAAACGGCTGTGGGGCTGAAGTTGCCTGTGAATGTGGAGTTGGTGGCATGTGAAACCCGCATGTGGAGCATTCGTTTGTGTGGGATGCTCTACCAGGTTCATTCCTAGATAATGCACTCAAAGGGCACTAAGCATAGAGTGTGGAAACTGAGTTTCCTTGAGAGCTGCTTGGAAGCCTGATGGTGTGTGAAGTTAGTGAGCCAAATGGAGTTGTTCTCCCAAAGAACCACTCAGCTGATCCTTCTTCAATATGCCCTTCACCAACATGCAGTGTTTCCTTGATTGAATTAGCTCTCACACCAATATTTGCGTCTAGAGCCTTTGCATTGAGGGCTATCTGAAAACGGCTGTGGCGCTGAAGTTGCCTGTGAATGTGGAGTTGGTGGCATGTGAAACCCGCATGTGGAGCATTCGTTTGTGTGAGATGCTCTACCAGGTTCATTTCAGTCCTAGCCATGCAAAGGGCACTAAGCATAGAGTGTGAAAACTGAGTTTCCTTGAGAGCTGCTTGGAAGCCTGATGGTGTGTGAAGTTAGGGAGCCAAATGGAGTTGTTCTCCCACAAGAACCACTCGGCTGATCCTTCTTCAATATGCCCTTCACCAACATGCAGTGTTTCCTTGATTGAATTAGCTCTCACACCAATATTTGCGTCTAGAGCCTTTGCATTGAGGGCTATCTGAAAACGGCTGTGGCGCTGAAGTTGCCTGTGAATGTGGAGTTGGTGGCATGTGAAACCCGCATGTGGAGCATTCGTTTGTGTGGGATGCTTTACCAGGTTCATTCCTAGATAATGCACTCAAAGGGCACTAAGCATAGAGTGTGAAAACTGAGTTTCCTTGAGTGCTGCTTGGAAGCCTGATGGTGTGTGAAGTTAGGGAGCCAAATGGAGTTGTTCTCCCACAAGAACCACTCGGCTGATCCTTCTTCAATATGCCCTTCACCAACATGCAGTGTTTCCTTGATTGAATTAGCTCTCACACCAATATTTGCGTCTAGAGCCTTTGCATTGAGGGCTATCTGAAAACGGCTGTGGCGCTGAAGTTGCCTGTGAATGTGGAGTTGGTGGCATGTGAAACCCGCATGTGGAGCATTCGTTTGTGTGGGATGCTCTACCAGGTTCATTCCTAGATAATGCTCTCAAAGGGCACTAAGCATAGAGTGTGAAAACTGAGTTTCCTTGAGAGCTGCTTGGAAGCCTGATGGTGTGTGAAGTTAGTGAGCCAAATGGAGTTGTTCTCCCACAAGAACCACTCGGCTGATCCTTCTTCAATATGCCCTTCACCAACATGCAGTGTTTCCTTGATTGAATTAGCTCTCACACCAATATTTGCGTCTAGAGCCTTTGCATTGAGGGCTATCTGAAAACGGCTGTGGCGCTGAAGTTGCCTGTGAATGTGGAGTTGGTGGCATGTGAAACCCGCATGTGGAGCATTCGTTTGTGTGGGATGCTGACCAAGCTTCATTTCAGTCCTAGGCACACAAAGGGCACTAAGCATAGAGTGTGAAAACTGAGTTTCCTTGAGAGCTGCTTGGAAGCCTGATGGTGTGTGAGGTTAGGGAGCCAAATGGAGTTGTTCTCCCACAAGAACCACTCGGCTGATCCTTCTTCAATATGCCCTTCACCAACATGCAGTGTTTCCTTGATTGAATTAGCTCTCACACCAATATTTGCGTCTAGAGCCTTTGCATTGAGGGCTATCTGAAAACGGCTGTGGCGCTGAAGTTCCCTGTGAATGTGGAGTTGGTGGCATGTGAAACCCGCATGTGGAGCATTCGTTTGTGTGGGATGCTCTACCAGGTTCATTCCTAGATAATGCACTCAAAGGGCACTAAGCATAGAGTGTGAAAACTGAGTTTCCTTGAGAGCTGCTTGGAAGCCTGATGGTGTGTGAAGTTAGTGAGCCAAATGGAGTTGTTCTCCCACAAGAACCACTCTGCTGATCCTTCTTCAATATGCCCTTCACCAACATGCAGTGTTTCCTTGATTGAATTAGCTCTCACACCAATATTTGCGTCTAGAGCCTTTGCATTGAGGGCTATCTGAAAACGGCTGTGGCGCTGAAGTTGCCTGTGAATGTGGAGTTGGTGGCATGTGAAACCCGCATGTGGAGCATTCGTTTGTGTGGCATGCTGACCAAGCTTCATTTCAGTCCTAGGCACACAAAGGGCACTAAGCATAGAGTGTGAAAACTGAGTTTCCTTGAGAGCTGCTTGGAAGCCTGATGGTGTGTGAAGTTAGGGAGCCAAATGGAGTTGTTCTCCCCACAAGAACCACTCGGCTGATCCTTCTTCAATATACCCTTCACCAACATGCAGTGTTTCCTTGATTGAATTAGCTCTCACACCAATATTTGCGTCTAGAGCCTTTGCATTGAGGGCTATCTGAAAACGGCTGTGGCGCTGAAGTTGCCTGTGAATGTGGAGTTGGTGGCATGTGAAACCCGCATGTGGAGCATTCGTTTGTGTGGGATGCTCTACTAGGTTCATTCCTAGATAATGCACTCAAAGGGCACTAAGCATAGAGTGTGAAAACTGAGTTTCCTTGAGAGCTGCTTGGAAGCCTGATGGTGTGTGAAGTTAGTGAGCCAAATGGAGTTGTTCTCCCACAAGAACCACTCGGCTGATCCTTCTTCAATATGCCCTTCACCAACATGCAGTGTTTCCTTGATTGAATTAGCTCTCACACCAATATTTGCGTCTAGAGCCTTTGCATTGAGGGCTATCTGAAAACGGCTGTGGGGCTGAAGTTGCCTGTGAATGTGGAGTTGGTGGCATGTGAAACCCGCATGTGAAGCATTCGTTTGTGTGGGATGCTCTACCAGGTTCATTCCTAGATAATGCACTCAAAGGGCACTAAGCATAGAGTGTGGAAACTGAGTTTCCTTGAGAGCTGCTTGGAAGCCTGATGGTGTGTGAAGTTAGTGAGCCAAATGGAGTTGTTCTCCCACAAGAACCACTCAGCTGATCCTTCTTCAATATGCCCTTCACCAACATGCTGTGTTTCCTTGATTGAATTAGCTCTCACACCAATATTTGCGTCTAGAGCCTTTGCATTGAGGGCTATCTGAAAACGGCTGTGGCGCTGAAGTTGCCTGTGAATGTGGAGTTGGTGGCATGTGAAACCCGCATGTGGAGCATTCGTTTGTGTGGGATGCTCTACCAGGTTCATTTCAGTCCTAGCCATGCAAAGGGCACTAAGCATAGAGTGTGAAAACTGAGTTTCCTTGAGAGCTGCTTGGAAGCCTGATGGTGTGTGAAGTTAGCGAGCCAAATGGAGTTGTTCTCCCACAAGAACCACTCGGCTGATTCTTCTTCAATATGCCCTTCACCAACATGCAGTGTTTCCCTTGATTGAATTAGCTCTCACACCAATATTTGCGTCTAGAGCCTTTGCATTGAGGGCTATCTGAAAACGGCTGTGGCGCTGAAGTTGCCTGTGAATGTGGAGTTGGTGGCATGTGAAACCCGCATGTGGAGCATTCGTTTGTGTGGGATGCTCTACCAGGTTCATTCCTAGATAATGCACTCAAAGGGCACTAAGCATAGAGTGTGAAAACTGAGTTTCCTTGAGAGCTGCTTGGAAGCCTGATGGTGTGTGAAGTTAGTGAGCCAAATGGAGTTGTTCTCCCACAAGAACCACTCGGCTGATCCTTCTTCAATATGCCCTTCACCAACATGCAGTGTTTCCTTGATTGAATTAGCTCTCACACCAATATTTGCGTCTAGAGCCTTTGCATTGAGGGCTATCTGAAAACGGCTGTGGCGCTGAAGTTGCCTGTGAATGTGGAGTTGGTGGCATGTGAAACCCGCATGTGGAGCATTCGTTTATGTGAGATGCTCTACCAGGTTCATTTCAGTCCTAGCCATGCAAAGGGCACTAAGCATAGAGTGTGAAAACTGAGTTTCCTTGAGAGCTGCTTGGAAGCCTGATGGTGTGTGAAGTTAGGGAGCCAAATGGAGTTGTTCTCC
>NW_026699191.1:0-38241 GCF_030435755.1 Ochotona princeps | reverse complement strand
GGGGTTTCACATGCCACCAACTCCACATTCACAGGCAACTTCAGCGCCACAGCCGTTTTCAGATAGCCCTCAATGCAAAGGCTCTAGACGAAAATATTGGTGTGGGGGATAATTCAATCAAAGAAACACTGCATGTTGGTGAAGGGCATATTGAAGAAGGATCAGCCGAGTGGTTCTTCTGGGAGAACAACTCCATTTGGCTCACTAACTTCACACTCCATCAGGCTTCCAAGCAGCTCTCAAGGAAACTCAGTTTTCACACTCTATGCTTAGTGCCCTTTGAGTGCATTATCTAGGAATGAACCTGGTAGAGCATCCCACACAAACGAATGCTCCATATGCGGGTTTCACATGCCACCAACTCCACATTGACAGGCAACTTCAGTGCCACAGCCGTTTTCAGATAGCCCTCAATGCAAAGGCTCTAGACGCAAATATTGGTATGACAGCTAATTCAGTCAAGGAAACACTGCATGTTGGTGAAGGGCATATTGAAGAAGGATCAGCCGAGTGGTTCTTGTGGGAGAACAACTCCATTTGGCTCACTAACTTCACACACCATCAGGCTTCCAAGCAGCTCTCAAGGAAACTCAGTTTTCACACTCTATGCTTAGTGCCCTTTGAGTGCCTGGGACTGAAATGAAGCTTGGTGAGCATCCCACACAAACGAAATGCTCCACATGCGGGTTTCACATGCCACCAACTCCACATTCACAGGCAACTTCAGCGCCACAGCCATTTTCAGATAGCCCTCAATGCAAAGGCTGTAGACGCAAATATTGGTGTGAGAGTTAATTCAATCAGGGAAATACTGCATGTTGCTGAAGGGCATATTGAAGAAGGATCAGCCGAATGGTTCTTGTGGGAGAACAACTCTATTTGGCTCACTAACTTCACACACCATCAGGCTTCCAAGCAGCTCTCAAGGAAACTCAGTTTTCACACTCTATGCTTAGTGCCCTTTGAGTGCATTATCTAGGAATGAACCTGGTAGAGCATCCCACACAAACGAATGCTCCACATGCGGGTTTCACATGCACCAACTCCACATTCACAGGCAACTTCAGCGCCACAGCCGTTTTCAGATAGCCCTCAATGCAAAGGCTCTAGACGCAAATATTGGTGTGAGAGCTAATTCAATCAAGGAAACACTGCATGTTGGTGAAGGGCATACTGAAGAAGGATCAGCTGAGTGGTTCTTGTGGGAGAACAACTCCATTTGGCTCACTAACTTCACACACCATCAGGCTTCCAAGCAGCTCTCAAGGAAACTCAGTTTTCACACTCTATGCTTAGTGCCCTTTGAGTGCATTATCTAGGAATGAACCTGGTAGAGCATCCCACACAAACGAATGCTCCACATGCGGGTTTCACATGCCACCAACTCCACATTCACAGGCAACTTCAGCGCCACAGCCGTTTTCAGATAGCCCTCAATGCAAAGGCTCTAGACGCAAATATTGGTGTGGGGATAATTCAATCAAAGAAACACTGCATGTTGGTGAAGGGCATATTGAAGAAGGATCAGCCGAGTGGTTCTTGTGGGAGAACAACTGCATTTGACTCACTAACTTCACACACCATCAGGCTTCCAAGCAGCTCTCAAGGAAACTCAGTTTTCACACTCTATGCTTAGTGCCCTTTGAGTGCATTATCTAGGAATGAACCTGGTAGAGCATCCCACACAAACGAATGCTCCACATGCGGGTTTCACATGCCACCAACTCCACATTCACAGGCAACTTCAGCGCCACAGCCGTTTTCAGATAGCCCTCAATGCAAAGGCTCTAGACGCAAATATTGGTATGACAGCTAATTCAGTCAAGGAAACACTGCATGTTGGTGAAGGGCATATTGAAGAAGGATCAGCCGAGTGGTTCTCACCATCTGGCTTCCAAGCAGCTCTCAAGGAAACTCAGTTTTCACACTCTATGCTTAGTGCCCTTTGAGTGCCTGGACTGAAATGAAGCTTGGTGAGCATCCCACACAAACGAATGCTCCACATGCGGGTTTCACATGCCACCAACTCCACATTCACAGGCAACTTCAGCGCCACAGCCATTTTCAGATAGCCCTCAATGCAAAGGCTGTAGACGCAAATATTGGTGTGAGAGTTAATTCAATCAGGGAAATACTGCATGTTGCTGAAGGGCATATTGAAGAAGTATCAGCCGAATGGTTCTTGTGGGAGAACAACTCTATTTGGCTCACTAACTTCACACACCATCAGGCTTCCAAGCAGCTCTCAAGGAAACTCAGTTTTCACACTCTATGCTTAGTGCCCTTTGAGTGCATTATCTAGGAATGAACCTGGTAGAGCATCCCACACAAACGAATGCTCCACATGCGGGTTTCACATCGCACCAACTCACATTCACAGGCAACTTCAGCGCCACAGCGTTTTCAGATAGCCCTCAATGCAAAGGCTCTAGACGCAAATATTGGTGTGGGGGGATAATTCAATCAAGGAAACACTGCATGTTGGTGAAGGGCATACTGAAGAAGGATCAGCTGAGTGGTTCTTGTGGGAGAACAACTCCATTTGGCTCACTAACTTCAACACACCATCAGGCTTCCAAGCAGCTCTCAAGGAAACTCAGTTTTCACACTCTATGCTTAGTGCCCTTTGAGTGCATTATCTAGGAATGAACCTGGTAGAGCATCCACACAAACGAATGCTCCACATGCGGGTTTCACATGCCACCAACGTCCACATTCACAGGCAACTTCAGCGCCACAGCCGTTTTCAGATAGCCCTCAATGCAAAGGCTCTAGACGCAAATATTGGTATGACAGCTAATTCAGTCAAGGAAACACTGCATGTTGGTGAAGGGCATATTGAAGAAGGATCAGCCGAGTGGTTCTTGTGGGAGAACAACTCCATTTGGCTCACTAACTTCACACACCATCTGGCTTCCAAGCAGCTCTCAAGGAAACTCAGTTTTCACACTCTATGCTTAGTGCCCTTTGAGTGCCTGGGACTGAAATGAAGCTTGGTGAGCATCCCACACAAACGAATGCTCCACATGCGGGTTTCACATGCCACCAACTCCACATTCACAGGCAACTTAGCGCCACAGTCGTTTTCAGATAGCCCTCAATGCAAAGGCTGTAGACGCAAATATTGGTGTGAGAGTTAATTCAATCAGGGAAATACTGCATGTTGGTGAAGGGCATATTGAAGAAGGATCAGCCGAATGGTTCTTGTGGGAGAACAACTCTATTTGGCTCACTAACTTCACACACCATCAGGCTTCCAAGCAGCTCTCAAGGAAACTCAGTTTTCACACTCTATGCTTAGTGCCCTTTGAGTGCATTATCTAGGAATGAACCTGGTAGAGCATCCCACACAAACGAATGCTCCACATGCGGGTTTCACATGCCACCAACTCCACATTCACAGGCAACTTCAGCGCCACAACCGTTTTCAGATAGCCCTCAATGCAAAGGCTCTAGACGCAAATATTGGTGTGGGGGATAATTCAATCAAGGAAACACTGCATGTTGGTGAAGGGCATATTGAAGAAGGATCAGCCGAGTGGTTCTTGTGGGAGAACAACTCCATTTGGCTTTCTAACTTCACACACCATCAGGCTTCCAAGCAGCTCTCAAGGAAACTCAGTTAAGGAAACTCAGTTTTCACACTCTATGCTTAGTGCCCTTTGAGTACCTAGGGCTGACATGAAGCTTGGTGAGCTTCCCACACAAACGAATGCTCCACATGCGGGTTTCACATGCCACCAACTCCACATTGACAGGCAACTTCAGCGCCACAGCCGTTTTCAGATAGCCCTCAATGCAAAGGCTCTAGATGCAAATATTGGGGTGAGAGTTAATTCTATCAAGGAAACACTGCATGTTGGTGAAGGGCATATTGAAGAAGGATCAGCCGAATGGTTCTTGTGGAAGAACAACTCTATTTGGCTCACTAACCTCACACACCATCAGGCTTCCAAGCAGCTCTCAAGGAAACTCAGTTTTCACACTCTATGCTTAGTGCCCTTTGAGTGCATTATCTAGGAATGAACCTGGTAGAGCAACTCACACAAACGAATGCTCCACATGCGGGTTTCACATGCCACCAACTCCACATTCACAGGCAACTTCAGTGCCACAGCTGTTTTCAGATAGCCCTCAATGCAAAGGCTCTAGACGCAAATATTGGTGTGAGAGCTAATTCAATCAAGGAAACACTGCATGTTGGTGAAGGGCATATTGAAGAAGGATCAGCCGAGTGGTTTTTGTGGGAGAACAGCTCCATTCGGCTCACTAACTTCACACACCATCAGGCTTCCAAGCAGCTCTCAAGGAAACTCAGTTTTCACACTCTATGCTTAGTGCCCTTTGAGTGCCTAGGACTGAAATGAACCTGGTAGAGCATCCCACACAAACGAATGCTCCACATGCGGGTTTCACATGCCACCAACTCCACATTGACAGGCAACTTCAGCGCCACAGCCGTTTCCAGATACCCCTCAATGCAAAGGCTCTAGACGCAAATATTTGTGTGAGAGCTAATTCAATCAAGGAAACACTGCATGTTGCTGAAGGGCATACTGAAGAAGGATCAGACGAGTGGTTCTTGTGGGAGAACAACTCCATTTGGCTCACTAACTTCACACACCATCAGGCTTCCAAGCAGCTCTCAAGGAAACTCAGTTTTCACACTCTATGCTTAGTGCCCTTTGAGTGCATTATCTAGGAATGAACCTGGTAGAGCATCCCACACAAACGAATGCTCCACATGCGGGTTTCACATGCCACCAACTCCACATTCACAGGCAACTTCAGTGCCACAGCCGTTTTCAGATAGCCCTCAATGCAAAGGCTCTAGACGCAAATATTGGTGTGGGGGATAATTCAATCAAAGAAACACTGCATGTTGGTGAAGGGCATATTGAAGAAGGATCAGCCGAGTGGTTCTTGTGGGAGAACAACTGCATTTGGCTCACTAACTTCACACACCATCAGGCTTCCAAGCAGCTCTCAAGGAAACTCAGTTTTCACACTCTATGCTTAGTGACCTTTGAGTGCATTATCTAGGAATGAACCTGGTAGAGCATCCCACACAAACGAATGCTCCACATGCGGGTTTCACATGCCACCAACTCCACATTCACAGGCAACTTCAGTGCCACAGCTGTTTTCAGATAGCCCTCAATGCAAAGGCTCTAGACGCAAATATTGGTGTGAGAGCTAATTCAATCAAGGAAACACTGCATGTTGGTGAAGGGCATATTGAAGAAGGATCAGCCGAGTGGTTCTTGTGGGAGAACAGCTCCATTTGGCTCACTAACTTCACACACCATCAGGCTTCCATGCAGCTCTCAAGGAAACTCAGTTTTCACACTCTATTGCTTAGTGCCCTTTGAGTGCCTAGGACTGAAATGAACCTGGTAGAGCATCCCACACAAACGAATGCTCCACATGCGGGTTTCACATGCCACCAACTCCATATTGACAGGCAACTTCAGCGCCACAGCCGTTTTCAGATACCCCTCAATGCAAAGGCTCTAGACGCAAATATTGGTGTGAGAGCTAATTCAATCAAGGAAACACTGCATGTTGCTGAAGGGCATACTGAAGAAGGATCAGACGAGTGGTTCTTGTGGGAGAACAACTCCATTTGGCTCACTAACTTCACACACCATCAGGCTTCCAAGCAGCTCTCAAGGAAACTCAGTTTTCACAGTCTATGCTTAGTGCCCTTTGAGTGCATTATCTAGGAATGACCCTGGTAGAGCATCTCACACAAACGAATGCTCCACATGCGGGTTTCACATGCCACCAACTCCACATTCACAGGCAACTTCAGTGCCACAGCTGTTTTCAGATAGCCCTCAATGCAAAGGCTCTAGACGCAAATATTGGTGTGAGAGCTAATTCAATCAAGGAAACACTGCATGTTGGTGAAGGGCATATTGAAGAAGGATCAGCCGAGTGGTTCTTGTGGGAGAACAACTCCATTTGGCTCACTAACTTCACACACCATCAGGCTTCCAAGCAGCTCTCAAGGAAACTCAGTTTTCACACTCTATGCTTAGTGCCCTTTGAGTGCCTAGGACTGAAATGAACCTGGTAGAGCATCCCACACAAACGAATGCTCCACATGCGGGTTTCACATGCCACCCACTCCACATTCACAGGCAACTTCAGCGCCACAGCCGTTTTCAGATAGCCCTCAATGCAAAGGCTCTAGACGCAAATATTGGTGTTGGGGTAATTCAATCAAGGAAACACTGCATGTTGCTGAGGGGCATATTGAAGAAGGATCAGCCGAGTGGTCCTTGTGGGAGAACAACTCCATTTGGCTCACTAACTTCACACACCATCAGGCTTCCAAGCAGCTCTCAAGGAAACTCAGTTTTCACACTCTATGCTTAGTGCCCTTTGAGTGCATTATCTAGGAATGAACCTGGTAGAGCATCCCACACAAACGAATGCTCCACATGCGGATTTCACATGCCACCAACTCCACATTCACAGGCAACTTCAGCGCCACAGCCGTTTTCAGATAGCCCTCAATGCAAAGGCTCTAGACTCAAATATTGGTGTGAGAGCTAATTCAATCAAGGAAACACTGCATGTTGGTGAAGGGCATATTGAAGAAGGATCAGCCGAGTGGTTCTTGTGGCAGAACAACTCCATTTGGCTCAATAACTTCACACACCATCAGGCTTCCAAGCAGCTCTCAAGGAAACTCAGTTTTCACACTCTATGCTTAGTGCCCTTTGAGTGCATTATCTAGGAATGAACCTGGTAGAGCATCCCACACAAACGAAAGCTCCACATGCGGGTTTCACATGCCACCAACTCCACATTCACAGGCAACTTCATCGCCACAGCCGTTTTCAGATAGCGCTCAATGCAAAGGCTCTAGACGCAAATATTGGTGTGAGAGCTAATTCAATCAAGGAAACACTGCATGTTGGTGAAGGGCATATTGAAGAAGGATCAGCCGAGTGGTTCTTGTGGGAGAACAACTGCATTTGACTCACTAACTTCACACACCATCAGGCTTCCAAGCAGCTCTCAAGGAAACTCAGTTTTCACACTCTATGCTTAGTGCCCTTTGAGTGCATTATCTAGGAATGAACCTGGTAGAGCATCCCACACAAACGAATGCTCCACATGCGGGTTTCACATGCCACCAACTCCACATTCACAGGCAACTTCAGCGCCACAGCCGTTTTCAGATAGCCCTCAATGCAAAGGCTCTAACGCAAATATTGGTGAGAGATAATTCAATCAAGGAAACACTGCATGTTGGTGAAGGGCATATTGAAGAAGGATCAGACGAGTGGTTCTTGTGGGAGAACAACTCCATTTGGCTCACTAACTTCACACACCATCGGGCTTCCAAGCAGCTCTCAAGGAAACTCAGTTTTCACACTCTATGCTTAGTGCCCTTTGACAACCTAGGACTGAAATGAAGCTTGGTGAGCATCCCACACAAACGAATGCTCCACATGCGGGTTTCACATGCCACCAACTCCACATTCACAGGCAACTTCAGCGCCACAGCCGTTTTCAGATAGCCCTCAATGCAAAGGCTCTAGACGCAAATATTGGTGTGGGGGATAATTCAATCAAAGAAACACTGCATGTTGGTGAAGGGCATATTGAAGAAGGATCAGCCGAGTGGTTCTTGTGGGAGAACAACTGCATTTGACTCACTAACTTCACACACCATCAGGCTTCCAAGCAGCTCCCACTAGCTACAAGGAAACTCAGTTTTCACACTCTATGCTTAGTGCCCTTTGAGTGCATTATCTAGGAATGAACCTGGTAGAGCATCCCACACAAACGAATGCTCCACATGCGGGTTTCACATGCCACCAACTCCACATTCACAGGCAACTTCAGCGCCACAGCCGTTTTCAGATAGCCCTCAATGCAAAGGCTCTAGACGCAAATATTGGTATGACAGCTAATTCAGTCAAGGAAACACTGCATGTTGGTGAAGGGCATATTGAAGAAGGATCAGCCGAGTGGTTCTTGTGGGAGAACAACTCCATTTGGCTCACTAACTTCACACACCATCTGGCTTCCAAGCAGCTCTCAAGGAAACTCAGTTTTCACACTCTATGCTTAGTGCCCTTTGAGTGCCTGGGACTGAAATGAAGCTTGGTGAGCATCCCACACAAACGAATGCTCCACATGCGGGTTTCACATGCCACCAACTCCACATTCACAGGCAACTTCAGCGCCACAGCCATTTTCAGATAGCCCTCAATGCAAAGGCTGTAGACGCAAATATTGGTGTGAGAGTTAATTCAATCAGGGAAATACTGCATGTTGCTGAAGGGCATATTGAAGAAGTATCAGCCGAATGGTTCTTGTGGGAGAACAACTCTATTTGGCTCACTAACTTCACACACCATCAGGCTTCCAAGCAGCTCTCAAGGAAACTCAGTTTTCACACTCTATGCTTAGTGCCCTTTGAGTGCATTATCTAGGAATGAACCTGGTAGAGCATCCCACACAAACGAATGCTCCACATGCGGGTTTCACATGCCACCAACTCCACATTCACAGGCAACTTCAGCGCCACAGCCGTTTTCAGATAGCCCTCAATGCAAAGGCTCTAGACGCAAATATTGGTGTGGGGGATAATTCAATCAAGGAAACACTGCATGTTGGTGAAGGGCATACTGAAGAAGGATCAGCTGAGTGGTTCTTGTGGGAGAACAACTCCATTTGGCTCACTAACTTCACACACCATCAGGCTTCCAAGCAGCTCTCAAGGAAACTCAGTTTTCACACTCTATGCTTAGTGCCCTTTGAGTGCATTATCTAGGAATGAACCTGGTAGAGCATCCCACACAAACGAATGCTCCACATGCGGGTTTCACATGCCACCAACTCCACATTCACAGGCAACTTCAGCGCCACAGCCGTTTTCAGATAGCCCTCAATGCAAAGGCTCTAGACGCAAATATTGGTATGACAGCTAATTCAGTCAAGGAAACACTGCATGTTGGTGAAGGGCATATTGAAGAAGGATCAGCCGAGTGGTTCTTGTGGGAGAACAACTCCATTTGGCTCACTAACTTCACACACCATCTGGCTTCCAAGCAGCTCTCAAGGAAACTCAGTTTTCACACTCTATGCTTAGTGCCCTTTGAGTGCCTGGGACTGAAATGAAGCTTGGTGAGCATCCCACACAAACGAATGCTCCACATGCGGGTTTCACATGCCACCAACTCCACATTCACAGGCAACTTTAGCGCCACAGTCGTTTTCAGATAGCCCTCAATGCAAAGGCTGTAGACGCAAATATTGGTGTGAGAGTTAATTCAATCAGGGAAATACTGCATGTTGGTGAAGGGCATATTGAAGAAGGATCAGCCGAATGGTTCTTGTGGGAGAACAACTCTATTTGGCTCACTAACTTCACACACCATCAGGCTTCCAAGCAGCTCTCAAGGAAACTCAGTTTTCACACTCTATGCTTAGTGCCCTTTGAGTGCATTATCTAGGAATGAACCTGGTAGAGCATCCCACACAAACGAATGCTCCACATGCGGGTTTCACATGCCACCAACTCCACATTCACAGGCAACTTCAGCGCCACAACCGTTTTCAGATAGCCCTCAATGCAAAGGCTCTAGACGCAAATATTGGTGTGGGGGATAATTCAATCAAGGAAACACTGCATGTTGGTGAAGGGCATATTGAAGAAGGATCAGCCGAGTGGTTCTTGTGGGAGAACAACTCCATTTGGCTTTCTAACTTCACACACCATCAGGCTTCCAAGCAGCTCTCAAGGAAACTCAGTTTTCACACTCTATGCTTAGTGCCCTTTGAGTACCTAGGGCTGACATGAAGCTTGGTGAGCTTCCCACACAAACGAATGCTCCACATGCGGGTTTCACATGCCACCAACTCCACATTGACAGGCAACTTCAGCGCCACAGCCGTTTTCAGATAGCCCTCAATGCAAAGGCTCTAGATGCAAATATTGGGGTGAGAGTTAATTCTATCAAGGAAACACTGCATGTTGGTGAAGGGCATATTGAAGAAGGATCAGCCGAATGGTTCTTGTGGAAGAACAACTCTATTTGGCTCACTAACCTCACACACCATCAGGCTTCCAAGCAGCTCTCAAGGAAACTCAGTTTTCACACTCTATGCTTAGTGCCCTTTGAGTGCATTATCTAGGAATGAACCTGGTAGAGCAACTCACACAAACGAATGCTCCACATGCGGGTTTCACATGCCACCAACTCCACATTCACAGGCAACTTCAGTGCCACAGCTGTTTTCAGATAGCCCTCAATGCAAAGGCTCTAGACGCAAATATTGGTGTGAGAGCTAATTCAATCAAGGAAACACTGCATGTTGGTGAAGGGCATATTGAAGAAGGATCAGCCGAGTGGTTTTTGTGGGAGAACAGCTCCATTCGGCTCACTAACTTCACACACCATCAGGCTTCCATGCAGCTCTCAAGGAAACTCAGTTTTCACACTCTATGCTTAGTGCCCTTTGAGTGCCTAGGACTGAAATGAACCTGGTAGAGCATCCCACACAAACGAATGCTCCACATGCGGGTTTCACATGCCACCAACTCCACATTGACAGGCAACTTCAGCGCCACAGCCGTTTCCAGATACCCCTCAATGCAAAGGCTCTAGACGCAAATATTTGTGTGAGAGCTAATTCAATCAAGGAAACACTGCATGTTGCTGAAGGGCATACTGAAGAAGGATCAGACGAGTGGTTCTTGTGGGAGAACAACTCCATTTGGCTCACTAACTTCACACACCATCAGGCTTCCAAGCAGCTCTCAAGGAAACTCAGTTTTCACACTCTATGCTTAGTGCCCTTTGAGTGCATTATCTAGGAATGAACCTGGTAGAGCATCCCACACAAACGAATGCTCCACATGCGGGTTTCACATGCCACCAACTCCACATTCACAGGCAACTTCAGTGCCACAGCCGTTTTCAGATAGCCCTCAATGCAAAGGCTCTAGACGCAAATATTGGTGTGGGGGATAATTCAATCAAAGAAACACTGCATGTTGGCGAAGGGCATATTGAAGAAGGATCAGCCGAGTGGTTCTTGTGGGAGAACAACTGCATTTGGCTCACTAACTTCACACACCATCAGGCTTCCAAGCAGCTCTCAAGGAAACTCAGTTTTCACACTCTATGCTTAGTGACCTTTGAGTGCATTATCTAGGAATGAACCTGGTAGAGCATCCCACACAAACGAATGCTCCACATGCGGGTTTCACATGCCACCAACTCCACATTCACAGGCAACTTCAGTGCCACAGCTGTTTTCAGATAGCCCTCAATGCAAAGGCTCTAGACGCAAATATTGGTGTGAGAGCTAATTCAATCAAGGAAACACTGCATGTTGGTGAAGGGCATATTGAAGAAGGATCAGCCGAGTGGTTCTTGTGGGAGAACAGCTCCATTCGGCTCACTAACTTCACACACCATCAGGCTTCCATGCAGCTCTCAAGGAAACTCAGTTTTCACACTCTATGCTTAGTGCCCTTTGAGTGCCTAGGACTGAAATGAACCTGGTAGAGCATCCCACACAAACGAATGCTCCACATGCGGGTTTCACATGCCACCAACTCCATATTGACAGGCAACTTCAGCGCCACAGCCGTTTTCAGATACCCCTCAATGCAAAGGCTCTAGACGCAAATATTGGTGTGAGAGCTAATTCAATCAAGGAAACACTGCATGTTGCTGAAGGGCATACTGAAGAAGGATCAGACGAGTGGTTCTTGTGGGAGAACAACTCCATTTGGCTCACTAACTTCACACACCATCAGGCTTCCAAGCAGCTCTCAAGGAAACTCAGTTTTCACAGTCTATGCTTAGTGCCCTTTGAGTGCATTATCTAGGAATGACCCTGGTAGAGCATCTCACACAAACGAATGCTCCACATGCGGGTTTCACATGCCACCAACTCCACATTCACAGGCAACTTCAGTGCCACAGCTGTTTTCAGATAGCCCTCAATGCAAAGGCTCTAGACGCAAATATTGGTGTGAGAGCTAATTCAATCAAGGAAACACTGCATGTTGGTGAAGGGCATATTGAAGAAGGATCAGCCGAGTGGTTCTTGTGGGAGAACAACTCCATTTGGCTCACTAACTTCACACACCATCAGGCTTCCAAGCAGCTCTCAAGGAAACTCAGTTTTCACACTCTATGCTTAGTGCCCTTTGAGTGCCTAGGACTGAAATGAACCTGGTAGAGCATCCCACACAAACGAATGCTCCACATGCGGGTTTCACATGCCACCCACTCCACATTCACAGGCAACTTCAGCGCCACAGCCGTTTTCAGATAGCCCTCAATGCAAAGGCTCTAGACGCAAATATTGGTGTTGGGGTAATTCAATCAAGGAAACACTGCATGTTGCTGAGGGGCATATTGAAGAAGGATCAGCCGAGTGGTCCTTGTGGGAGAACAACTCCATTTGGCTCACTAACTTCACACACCATCAGGCTTCCAAGCAGCTCTCAAGGAAACTCAGTTTTCACACTCTATGCTTAGTGCCCTTTGAGTGCATTATCTAGGAATGAACCTGGTAGAGCATCCCACACAAACGAATGCTCCACATGCGGATTTCACATGCCACCAACTCCACATTCACAGGCAACTTCAGCGCCACAGCCGTTTTCAGATAGCCCTCAATGCAAAGGCTCTAGACTCAAATATTGGTGTGAGAGCTAATTCAATCAAGGAAACACTGCATGTTGGTGAAGGGCATATTGAAGAAGGATCAGCCGAGTGGTTCTTGTGGCAGAACAACTCCATTTGGCTCAATAACTTCACACACCATCAGGCTTCCAAGCAGCTCTCAAGGAAACTCAGTTTTCACACTCTATGCTTAGTGCCCTTTGAGTGCATTATCTAGGAATGAACCTGGTAGAGCATCCCACACAAACGAAAGCTCCACATGCGGGTTTCACATGCCACCAACTCCACATTCACAGGCAACTTCATCGCCACAGCCGTTTTCAGATAGCGCTCAATGCAAAGGCTCTAGACGCAAATATTGGTGTGAGAGCTAATTCAATCAAGGAAACACTGCATGTTGGTGAAGGGCATATTGAAGAAGGATCAGCCGAGTGGTTCTTGTGGGAGAACAACTGCATTTGACTCACTAACTTCACACACCATCAGGCTTCCAAGCAGCTCTCAAGGAAACTCAGTTTTCACACTCTATGCTTAGTGCCCTTTGAGTGCATTATCTAGGAATGAACCTGGTAGAGCATCCCACACAAACGAATGCTCCACATGCGGGTTTCACATGCCACCAACTCCACATTCACAGGCAACTTCAGCGCCACAGCCGTTTTCAGATAGCCCTCAATGCAAAGGCTCTAACGCAAATATTGGTGAGAGATAATTCAATCAAGGAAACACTGCATGTTGGTGAAGGGCATATTGAAGAAGGATCAGACGAGTGGTTCTTGTGGGAGAACAACTCCATTTGGCTCACTAACTTCACACACCATCGGGCTTCCAAGCAGCTCTCAAGGAAACTCAGTTTTCACACTCTATGCTTAGTGCCCTTTGACAACCTAGGACTGAAATGAAGCTTGGTGAGCATCCCACACAAACGAATGCTCCACATGCGGGTTTCACATGCCACCAACTCCACATTCTCAGGCAGCTTCAGCGCCACAGCCGTTTTCAGATAGCCCTCAATGCAAAGGCTCTAGACGCAAATATTGGTGTGAGAGCTAATTCAATCAAGGAAACACTGCATGTTGCTGAAGGGCATACTGAAGAAGGATCAGACGAGTGGTTCTTGTGGGAGAACAACTCCATTTGGCTCACTAACTTCACACACCATCAGGCTTCCAAGCAGCTCTCAAGGAAACTCATTTTTCACACTCTATGCTTAGTGCCCTTTGAGTGCATTATCTAGGAATGAACCTGGTAGAGCAACTCACACAAACGAATGCTCCACATGCGGGTTTCACATGCCACCAACTCCACATTCACAGGCAACTTCAGCACCACAGCTGTTTTCAGATAGCCCTCAATGCAAAGGCTCTAGACGCAAATATTGGTGTGAGAGCTAATTCAATCAAGGAAACACTGCATGTTGCTGAGGGGCATATTGAAGAAGGATCAGCCGAGTGGTTCTTGTGGGAGAACAACTGCATTTGACTCACTAACTTCACACACCATCGGGCTTCCAAGCAGCTCTCAAGGAAACTCAGTTTTCACACTCTATGCTTAGTGCCCTTTGACAACCTAGGACTGACATGAAGCTTGGTGAGCATCCCACACAAACGAATGCTCCACATGCGGGTTTCACATGCCACCAACTCCACATTCACAGGCAACTTCAGCACCACAACCGTTTTCAGATAGCCCTCAATGCAAAGGCTCTAGACGCAAATATTGGTGTGAGAGCTAATTCAATCAAGGAAACACTGCATGTTGGTGAAGGGCATATTGAAGAAGGATCAGCCGAGTGGTTCTTGTGGCAGAACAACTCCATTTGGCTCACTAACTTCACACACCATCAGGCTTCCAAGCAGCTCTCAAGGAAACTCAGTTTTCACACTCTATGCTTAGTGCCCTTTGAGTGCATTATCTAGGAATGAACCTGGTAGAGCATCCCACACAAACGAATGCTCCACATGCGGGTTTCACATGCCACCAACTCCACATTCTCAGACAACTTCAGCGCCACAGCCGATTTCAGATAGCCCTCAATGCAAAGGCTCTAGACGCAAATATTGGTGTGGTGGATAATTCAATCAAGGAAACACTGCATGTTGGTGAAGGGCATATTGAAGAAGGATCAGCCGAGTGGTTCTTGTGGCAGAACAACTCCATTTGGCTCACTAACTTCACACACCATCAGGCTTCCAAGCAGCTCTCAAGGAAACTCAGTTTTCACACTCTATGCTTAGTGCCCTTTGAGTACCTTGGACTGGAATGAACCTGGTAGAGCATCCCACACAAACGAATGCTCCACATGCGGGTTTCACATGCCACCAACTCCACATTCACAGGCAACTTCAGCACCACAGCCTTTTTCAGATAGCCCTCAATGCAAAGGCTCTAGACGCAAATATTGGTGTGAGAGCTAATTCAATCAAGGAAACACTGCATGTTGGTGAAGGGCATATTGAAGAAGGATCAGCCGAGTGGTTCTTGTGGGAGAACAACTCCATTTGGCTCACTAACTTCACACACCATCAGGCTTCCAAGCAGCTCTCAAGGAAACTCAGTTTTCACACTCTATGCTCAGTGCCCTTTGAGTACCTAGGACTGAAATGAAGCTTGGTGAGCATCCCACACAAACGAAAGCTCCACATGCAGGTTTCACATGCCACCAACTCCACATTCACAGGCAACTTCAGCACCACAGCCGTTTTCAGATAGCCCTCAATGCAAAGGCTCTAGACGCAAATATTGGTGTGGGAGATAATTCAAACAAGGAAACACTGCATGTTGGTGAAGGGCATATTGAAGAAGGATCAGCCGAGTGGTTCTTTTGGGAGAACAACTGCATTTGACTCACTAACTTCACACACCATCAGGCTTCCAAGCAGCTCTCAAGGAAACTCAGTTTTCACACTCTATGCTTAGTGCCCTTTGAGTGCATTATCTAGGAATGAACCTGGTAGAGCATCCCACACAAACGAATGACCACATGCGGGTTTCACATGCCACCAACTCCACATTCACTGGCAACTTCAGCGCCACAGCCGTTTTCAGATAGCCCTCAATGCAAAGGCTCTAGACGCAAATATTGGTGAGAGATAATTCAATCAAAGAAACACTGCATGTTGGTGAAGGGCATATTGAAGAAGGATCAGCCTAGTGGTTCTTGTGGGAGAACAACTCCATTTGGCTCGCTAACTTCACACACCATCAGGCTTCCAAGCAGCTCTCAAGGAAACTCAGTTTTCACACTCTATGCTTAGTGCCCTTTGAGTACCTTGGACTGACATGAAGCTTGGTGAGCATCCCACACAAACGAATGCTCCACATGCGGGTTTCACATGCCACCAACTCCACATTCACAGGCAACTTCAGCACCACAGCCGTTTTCAGATAGCCCTCAATGCAAAGGCTCTAGACGCAAATATTGGTGTGAGAGCTAATTCAATCAAGGAAACACTGCATGTTGGTGAAGGGCATATTGAAGAAGGATCAGCCGAGTGGTTCTTGTGGCAGAACAACTCCATTTGGCTCACTAACTTCACACACCATCAGGCTTCCAAGCAGCTCTCAAGGAAACTCAGTTTTCACACTCTATGCTTAGGGCCCTTTAGTACCTAGGACTGACATGAAGCTTGGTGAGCATCCCACACAAACGAATGCTCCACATGCGGGTTTCACATGCCACCAACTCCACATTCACAGGCAACTTCAGCGCCACAGCCGTTTTCAGATAGCCCTCAATTCAAAGGCTCTAGATGCAAATATTGGTGTGAGAGCTAATTCAATCAAGGAAACACTGCATGTTGGTGAAGGGCATATTGAAGAAGGATCAGCCGAGTGGTTCTTGTGGGAGAACAACTCCATTTGGCTCACTAACTTCACACACCATCAGGCTTCCAAGCAGCTCTCAAGGAAACTCAGTTTTCACACTCTATGCTTAGTGCCCGTTGAGTACCTTGGACTGGAATGAACCTGGTAGAGCATCCCACACAAACGAATGCTCCACATGCGGGTTTCACATGCCACCAACTCCACATTCACAGGCAACTTCAGCGCCACAGCCGTTTTCAGATAGCCCTCAATGCAAAGGCTCTAGACGCAAATATTGGTGTGAGAGCTAATTCAATCAAGGAAACACTGCATGTTGGTGAAGGGCATATTGAAGAAGGATCAGCCAAGTGGTTCTTGATGCAGAACAACTCCATTTGGCTCACTAACTTCACACACCATCAGGCTTCCAAGCAGCTCTCAAGGAAACTCAGTTTTCACACTCTATGCTTAGTGCCCTTTGAGTACCTAGGACTGACATGAAGCTTGGTGACCATTACACACAAACGAATGCTCCACATGCGGGTTTCACATGCCACCAACTCCACATTCACAGGCAACTTCAGCACCACAGCCGTTTTCAGATAGCCCTCAATGCAAAGGCTCTAGACGCAAATATTGGTGTGAGAGCTAATTCAATCAAGGAAACACTGCATGTTTCTGAAGGGCATATTGAAGAAGAATCAGCCGAGTGGTTCTTGTGGGAGAACAACTCCATTTGGCTCACTAACTTCACACACCATCAGGCTTCCGAGCAGCTCTCAAGGAAACTCAGTTTTCACACTCTATGCTCAGTGCCCTTTGAGTACCTAGGACTGAAATGAAGCTTGCTGAGCATCCCACACAAACGAAAGCTCCACATGCAGGTTTCACATGCCACCAACTCCACATTCACAGGCAACTTCAGCACCACAGCCGTTTTCAGATAGCCCTCAATGCAAAGGCTCTAGACGCAAATATTGGTGTGGGAGATAATTCAAACAAGGAAACACTGCATGTTGGTGAAGGGCATATTGAAGAAGGATCAGCCGAGTGGTTCTTGTGGGAGAACAACTGCATTTGACTCACTAGCTTCACACACCATCAGGCTTCCAAGCAGCTCTCAAGGAAACTCAGTTTTCACACTCTATGCTTAGTGCCCTTTGAGTACCTAGGACTGACATGAAGCTTGGTGACCATTCCACACAAACGAATGCTCCACATGCGGGTTTCACATGCCACCAACTCCACATTCACAGGCAACTTCAGCACCACAGCCGTTTTCAGATAGCCCTCAATGCAAAGGCTCTAGACGCAAATATTGGTGTGAGAGCTAATTCAATCAAGGAAACACTGCATGTTGGTGAAGGGCATATTGAAGAAGAATCAGCCGAGTGGTTCTTGTGGGAGAACAACTCCATTTGGCTCACTAACTTCACACACCATCAGGCTTCCAAGCAGCTCTCAAGGAAACTCAGTTTTCACACTCTATGCTTAGTGCCCTTTGAGTACCTAGGACTGAAATGAAGCTTGGAGAGCATCCGACACAAACGAATGCTCCACATGCGGGTTTCACATGCCACCAACTCCACATTCACAGGCAACTTCAGCGCCACAGCCGTTTTCTGATAGCCCTCAATGCAAAGGCTCTAGACGCAAATATTTGTGTGAGAGCTAATTCAATCAAGGAAACACTGCATGTTGGTGAAGGGCATATTGAAGAAGGATCAGCCGAGTGGTTCTTGTGGGAGAACAACTCCATTTGGCTCACTAACTTCACACAGCATCAGGCTTCCAAGCAGCTCTCAAGGAAACTCAGTTTTCACACTCTATGCTTAGTGCCCTTTGAGTGCATTATCTAGGAATGAACCTGGTAGAGCATCCCACACAAACGAATGCTCCACATGCGGGTTTCACATGCCACCAACTCCACATTCACAGGCAACTTCAGCACCACAGCCTTTTTCAGATAGCCCTCAATGCAAAGGCTCTAGACGCAAATATTGGTGTGAGAGCTAATTCAATCAAGGAAACACTGCATGTTGCTGAAGGGCATATTGAAGAAGGATCAGCCAAGTGGTTCTTGATGCAGAACAACTCCATTTGGCTCACTAACTTCACACACCATCAGGCTTCCAAGCAGCTCTCAAGGAAACTCAGTTTTCACACTCTATGCTCAGTGCTCTTTGAGTGCCTAGGACTGAAATGAAGCTTGGTGAGCATCCCACACAAACGAAAGCTCCACATGCAGGTTTCACATGCCACCAACTCCACATTCACAGGCAACTTCAGCACCACAGCCGCTTTCAGATAGCCCTCAATGCAAAGGCTCTAGACGCAAATATTGGTGTGGGAGATAATTCAAACAAGGAAACACTGCATGTTGGTGAAGGGCATATTGAAGAAGGATCAGCCGAGTGGTTCTTGTGGGAGAACAACTCCATTTGACTCACTAACTTCACACACCATCAGGCTTCCAAGCAGCTCTCAAGGAAACTCAGTTTTCACACTCTATGCTTAGTGCCCTTTGAGTGCATTATCTAGGAATGAACCTGGTAGAGCATCCACACAAACGAATGCTCCACATGCGGGTTTCACATGCCACCAACTCCACATTCACTGGCAACTTCAGCGCCACAGCCGTTTTCAGATAGCCCTCAATGCAAAGGCTCGAGACGCAAATATTGGTGAGAGATAATTCAATCAAGGAAACACTGCATGTTGGTGAAGGGCATATTGAAGAAGGATCAGCCTAGTGGTTCTTGTGGGAGAACAACTCCATTTGGCTCACTAACTTCACACACCATCAGGCTTCCAAGCAGCTCTCAAGGAAACTCAGTTTTCACACTCTATGCTTAGTGCCCTTTGAGTACCTAGGACTGACATGAAGCTTGGTGAGCATCCCACACAAACGAATGCTCCACATGCGGGTTTCACATGCCACCAACTCCACATTCACAGGCAACTTCAGCACCACAGCCGTTTTCAGATAGCCCTCAATGCAAAGGCTCTAGACGCAAATATTGGTGTGAGAGCTAATTCAATCAAGGAAACACTGCATGTTGGTGAAGGGCATATTGAAGAAGGATCAGCCGAGTGGTTCTTGTGGCAGAACAACTCCATTTGGCTCACTAACTTCACACACCATCAGGCTTCCAAGCAGCTCTCAAGGAAACTCAGTTTTCACACTCTATGCTTAGTGCCCTTTGAGTGCATTATCTAGGAATGAACCTGGTAGAGCATCCCACACAAACGAATGCTCCACATGCGGGTTTCACATGCCACCAACTCCACATTCTCAGACAACTTCAGCACCACAGCCGTTTTCAGATAGCCCTCAATGCAAAGGCTCTAGACGCAAATATTGGTGTGGGGGATAATTCAATCAAGGAAACACTGCATGTTGGTGAAGGGCATACTGAAGAAGGATCAGCCGAGTGGTTCTTGTGGCAGAACAACTGCATTTGACTCACTAGCTTCACACACCATCAGGCTTCCAAGCAGCTCTCAAGGAAACTCAGTTTTCACACTCTATGCTTAGTGCCCTTTGAGTGCATTATCTAGGAATGAACCTGGTAGAGCATCCCACACAAACGAATGCTCCACATGCGGGTTTCACATGCCACCAACTCCACATTCACTGGCAACTTCAGCGCCACAGCCGTTTTCAGATAGCCCTCAATGCAAAGGCTCTAGACGCAAATATTGGTGAGAGATAATTCAATCAAGGAAACACTGCATGTTGGTGAAGGGCATATTGAAGAAGGATCAGCCTAGTGGTTCTTGTGGCAGAACAACTCCATTTGGCTCACTAACTTCACACACCATCGGGCTTCCAAGCAGCTCTCAAGGAAACTCAGTTTTCACACTCTATGCTTAGTGCCCTTTAGTACCTAGGACTGACATGAAGCTTGGTGAGCATCCCCCACAAACGAATGCTCCACATGCGGGTTTCACATGCCACCAACTCCACATTCACAGGCAACTTCAGCACCACAGCCGTTTTCAGATAGCCCTCAATGCAAAGGCTCTAGACGCAAATATTGGTGTGAGAGTTAATTCAATCAAGGAAGCACTGCATGTTGCTGAAGGGCATATTGAAGAAGGATCAGCCGAGTGGTTCTTGTGGCAGAACAACTCCATTTGGCTCACTAACTTCACACACCATCAGGCTTCCAAGCAGCTCTCAAGGAAACTCAGTTTTCACACTCTATGCTTAGTGCCCTTTGAGTACCTAGGACTGAAATGAAGCTTGGAGAGCATCTGACACAAACGAATGCTCCACATGCGGGTTTCACATGCCACCAACTCCACATTCACAGGCAACTTCAGCGCCACAGCCGTTTTCTGATAGCCCTCAATGCAAAGGCTCTAGACGCAAATATTGGTGTGAGAGCTAATTCAATCAAGGAAACACTGCATGTTGGTGAAGGGCATATTGAAGAAGGATCAGCCGAGTGGTTCTTGTGGCAGAACAACTCCATTTGGCTCACTAACTTCACACACCATCAGGCTTCCAAGCAGCTCTCAAGGAAACTGAGTTTTCACACTCTATGCTTAGTGCCCTTTGAGTACCTAGGATTGACATGAAGCTTGGTGAGCATCCGACACAAACGAATGCTCCACATGCGGGTTTCACATGCCACCAACTCCACATTCACAGGCAACTTCAGCGCCACAGCCGTTTTCAGATAGCCCTCAATGCAAAGGATCTAGACGCAAATATTTGTGTGGGGGATAATTCAATCAAGGAAACACTGCATGTTGCTGAAGGGCATATTGAAGAAGGATCAGCCGAGTGGTTCTTGTGGCAGAACATATCCATTTGGCTCACTAACTTCACACACCATCAGGCTTCCAAGCAGCTCTCAAGGAAACTCAGTTTTCACACTCTATGCTTAGTGCCCTTTGAGTACCTAGGACTGAAATGAAGCTTGGAGAGCATCTGACACAAACGAATGCTCCACATGCGGGTTTCACATGCCACCAACTCCACATTCTCAGGCAACTTCAGCGCCACAGCCGTTTTCTGATAGCCCTCAATGCAAAGGCTCTAGACGCAAATATTGGTGTGAGAGCTAATTCAATCAAGGAAACACTGCATGTTGGTGAAGGGCATATTGAAGAAGGATCAGCCGAGTGGTTCTTTTTGTGGCAGAACAACTCCATTTGGCTCACTAACTTCACACACCATCAGGCTTCCAAGCAGCTCTCAAGGAAACTAAGTTTTCACACTCTATGCTTAGTGCCCTTTGAGTTCCTAGGATTGACATGAAGCTTGGTGAGCATCCGACACAAACGAATGCTCCACATGCGGGTTTCACATGCCAGCAACTCCACATTGACACGCAACTTCAGCGCCACAGCCGTTTTCAGATAGCCCTCAATGCAAAGGCTCTAGACGCAAATATTTGTGTGGGGGATAATTCAATCAAGGAAACACTGCATGTTGGTGAAGGGCATATTGAAGAAGGATCAGCCGAGTGGTTCTTGTGGGAGAACAACTCCATTTGGCTCACTAACTTCACACACCATCAGGCTTCCAAGCAGCTCTCAAGCAAACTCAGTTTTCACACTCTATGCTTAGTGCCCTTTGAGTGCATTATCTAGGAATGAACCTGGTAGAGCATCCCACACAAACGAATGCTCCACATGCGGGTTTCACATGCCACCAAATCCACATTCTCAGGCAACTTCAGGGCCACAGCCGTTTTCAGATAGCCCTCAATGCAAAGGCTCTAGACGCAAATATTGGTGTGAGAGCTAATTCAATCAAGGAAACACTGCATGTTGGTGAAGGGCATATTGAAGAAGGATCAGCCGAGTGGTTCTTGTGGGAGAACAACTCCATTTGGCTCACTAACTTCACACACCATCAGGCTTCCAAGCAGCTCTCAAGGAAACTCAGTTTTCACACTCTATGCTTAGTGCCCTTTGAGTGCATTATCTAGGAATGAACCTGGTAGAACATGCCACACAAACGAATGCTCCACATGCGGGTTTCACATGCCACCAACTCCACATTGACAGGCAACTTCAGCGCCACAGCCGTTTTCAGATAGCCCTCAATGCAAAGGCTCTATATGCAAATATTGGTGTGAGAGTTAATTCAATCAAGGAAGCACTGCATGTTGGTGAAATGCATATTGAAGAAGGATCAGCCGAATGGTTCTTGTGGGAGAACAATACCATTTGGCTCACTAACTTCACACACCATCAGGCTTCCAAGCAGCTCTCAAGGGAAACTCAGTTTTCACACTCTATGCTTAGTGCCCTTTGAGTGCATTATCTAGGAATGAACCTGGTAGAGCATCCCACACAAACGAATGCTCCACATGCGGGTTTCACATGCCACCAACTCCACATTCTCAGGCAACTTCAGCGCCACAGCCGTTTTCAGATAGCCCTCAATGCAAAGGCTCTAGACACAAATATTGGTGTGAGAGCTAATTCAATCAAGGAAACACTGCATGTTGGTGAAGGGCATATTGAAGAAGGATCAGCCGAGTGGTTCTTGTGGGAGAACAACTCCATTTGGCTCACTAACTTCACACACCATCAGGCTTCCAAGCAGCTCTCAAGGAAACTCAGTTTTCACACTCTATGCTTAGTACCCTTTGAGTGCATTATCTAGGAATGAACCTGGTAGAGCATCCCACACAAACGAATGCTCCACATGCGGGTTTCACATGCCACCAACTCCACATTCACAGGCAACTTCAGCGCCACAGCCGTTTTCAGATAGCCCTCAATGCAAAGACTCTAGACGCAAATATTGGTGTGAGAGCTAATTCAATCAAGGAAACACTGCATGTTGGTGAAGGGCATATTGAAGAAGGATCAGCCGAGTGGTTCTTGTGGCAGAACAACTCCATTTGGCTCACTAACTTCACACACCATCAGGCTTCCAAGCAGCTCTCAAGGAAACTCAGTTTTCACACTCTATGCTTAGTGCCCTTTGAGTACCTAGGATTGACATGAAGCTTGGTGAGCATCCCACACAAACGAATGATCCACATGCTCGATTCACATGCCACCAACTCCACATTCACAGGCAACTTCAGCACCACAGCCGTTTTCAGATAGCCCTCAATGCAAAGGCTCTAGACGCAAATATTGGTGTGAGAGCTAATTCAATCAAGGAAGCACTGCATGTTAGTGAAGGGCATATTGAAGAAGGATCAGCCGAGTGGTTCTTGTGGCAGAACAACTCCATTTGGCTCACTAACTTCACACACCATCAGGCTTCCAAGCAGCTCTCAAGGAAACTCAGTTTTCACACTCTATGCTTAGTGCCCTTTGAGTGCATTATCTAGGAATGAACCTGGTAGAGCATCCCACACAAACGAATGCTCCACATGCGGGTTTCACATGCCACCAACTCCACATTCACAGGCAACTTCAGCGCCACAGCCGTTTTCATATAGCCCTCAATGCAAAGGCTCTAGACGCAAATATTGGTGTGAGAGCTAATTCAATCAAGGAAACACTGCATGTTGGTGAAGGGCATATTGAAGAAGGATCAGCCGAGTGGTTCTTGTGGCAGAACAACTCCATTTGGCTCACTAACTTCACACACCATCAGGCTTCCAAGCAGCTCTCAAGGAAACTCAGTTTTCACACTCTATGCTTAGTGCCCTTTAGTACCTAGGACTGACATGAAGCTTGGTGAGCATCCCACACAAACGAATGCTCCACATGCGGGTTTCACATGCCACCAACTATACATTCACAGGCAACTTCAGCGCCACAGCCCTTTTCAGATAGCCCTCAATGCAAAGGCTCTATATGCAAATATTGGTGTGAGAGTTAATTCAATCAAGGAAGCACTGCATGTTGGTGAAGGGGCATATTGAAGAAGGATCAGCCGAATGGTTCTTGTGGGAGAACAATACCATTTGGCTCACTAACTTCACACAGCATCAGGCTTCCAAGCAGCTCTCAAGGAAACTCAGTTTTCACACTCTATGCTTAGTGCCCTTTGAGTGCATTATCTAGGAATGAACCTGGTAGAGCATCCCACACAAACGAATGCTCCACATGCGGGTTTCACAGGCCACCAACTCCACATTCACAGGCAACTTCAGCGCCACAGCCGTTTTCAGATAGCCCTCAATGCAAAGGCTCTAGACACAAATATTGGTGTGAGAGCTAATTCAATCAAGGAAACACTGCATGTTGGTGAAGGGCATATTGAAGAAGGATCAGCCTAGTGGTTCTTGTGGGAGAACAACTCCATTTGGCTCACTAACTTCACACACCATCAGGCTTCCAAGCAGCTCTCAAGGAAACTCAGTTTTTCACCACTCTATGCTTAGTGCCCTTTGAGTACCTAGGAAATGACATGAAGCTTGGTGAGCATCCCACACAAACGAATGCTCCACATGCGGGATTCACATGCCCACCAACTCCACATTGACAGGCAACTTCAGCACCACAGCCGTTTTCAGATAGCCCTCAATGCAAAGGCTCTAGATGCAAATATTGGTGTGAGAGCTAATTCAATCAAGGAAACACTGCATGTTGGTGAAGGGCATATTGAAGAAGGATTAGCCGAGTGGTTCTTGTGGGAGAAACAACTCCATTTGGCTCACTAGCTTCACACACCATCAGGCTTCCAAGCAGCTCTCAAGGAAACTCAGTTTTCACACTCTATGCTTAGTGCCCTTTGAGTACCTAGGACTGACATGAATCTTGGTGAACATCCGACACAAACGAATGCTCCACATGCGGGTTTCACATGCCACCAACTCCACATTCACAGGCAACTTCAGCGCCACAGCCGTTTTCAGATAGCCCTCAATGCAAAGACTCTAGACACAAATATTGGTGTGGGGGATAATTCAATCAAGGAAACACTGCATGTTGCTGAAGGGCATATTGAAGAAGGATCAGCCGAGTGGTTCTTGTGGGAAAAACAACTCCATTTGGCTCACTAACTTCACACACCATCAGGCTTCCAAGCAGCTCTCAAGGAAACTCAGTTTTCACACTCTATGCTTAGTGCCCTTTGAGTGCATTATTTAGGAATGAACCTGGTAGAGCATCCCACACAAACGAATGCTCCACATGCGGGTTTCACATGCCACCAACTCCACATTCACAGGCAACTTCAGCGCCACAGCCGTTTTCAGATAGCCCTCAATGCAAAGGCTCTAGACGCAAATATTGGTGTGGGGGATAATTCAATCAAGGAACCACTTGCATGTTGGTGAAGTGCATATTGAAGAAGGATCAGCCGAGTGGTTCTTGTGGGAGAACAACTGCATTTGACTCACTAACTTCACACACCATCAGGCTTCCAAGCAGCTCTCAAGGAAACTGAGTTTTCACACTCTATGCTTAGTGCCCTTTCAGTGCATTTTTCTAGGAATGAACCTGGTTGAGCATCCCACACAAACGAATGCTCCACATGCGGGTTTCACATGCCACCAACTCCACATTGACAGGCAACTTCAGCACCACAGCCGTTTTCAGATAGCCCTCAATGCAAAGGCTCTAGACGCAAATATTGGTGTGAGAGCTAATTCAATCAAGGAAACACTGCATGTTGCTGAAGGGCATATTGAAGAAGGATCAGCCAAGTGGTTCTTGATGCAGAACAACTCCATTTGGCTCACTAACTTCACACACCATCAGGCTTCCAAGCAGCTCTCAAGCAAAACTCAGTTTTTCCACACTCTATGCTTAGTGCCCTTTGAGTGCATTATCTAGGAATGAACCTGGTAGAGCATCCCACACAAACGAATGCTCCACATGCGGGTTTCACATGCCACCAACTCCACATTCACAGGCAACTTCAGCGCCACAGCCGTTTTCAGATAGCCCTCAATGCAAAGACTCTAGACGCAAATATTGGTGTGAGAGCTAATTCAATCAAGGAAACACTGCATGTTGGTGAAGGGCATATTGAAGAAGGATCAGCCGAGTGGTTCTTGTGGGAGAACAACTCCATTTGGCTCACTAACTTCACACACCATCAGGCTTCCAAGCAGCTCTCAAGGAAACTCAGTTTTCACACTCTATGCTTAGTGCCCTTTGAGTGCATTATCTAGGAATGAACCTGGTAGAGCATCCCACACAAACGAATGCTCCATATGCGGGTTTCACATGCCACCAACTCCACATTCTCAGGCAACTTCAGCGCCACAGCCGTTTTCAGATAGCCCTCAAGGCAAAGGCTCTAGACACAAATATTGGTGTGGGGGATAATTCAATCAAGGAAACACTGCATGTTGGTGAGGGGCATATTGAAGAAGGATCAGCCGAGTGGTTCTTGTGGGAGAACAACTCCATTTGGCTCACTAACTTCACACACCATCAGGCTTCCAAGCAGCTCTCAAGGAAACTCAGTTTTCACACTCTATGCTTAGTGCCCTTTGAGTGCATTATCTAGGAATGAACCTGGTAGAGCATCCCACACAAACGAATGCTCCATATGCGGGTTTCACATGCCACCAACTCCACATTCACAGGCAACTTCAGCGCCACAGCCGTTTTCAGATAGCCCTCAATGCAAAGGCTCTAGACGCAAATATTGGTGTGAGAGCTAATTCAATCAAGGAAACACTGCATGTTGGTGAAGGGCATATTGAAGAAGGATCAGCCGAGTGGTTCTTGTGGGAGAACAACTCCATTTGGCTCACAAAACTTCACACACCATCAGGCTTCCAAGCAGCTCTCAAGGAAACTCAGTTTTCACACTCTATGCTTAGTGCCCTTTGAGTACCTAGGACTGAAATGAAGCTTGGTGAGCATCGCACACAAACGAATCCTCCACATGCGGATTTCACATGCCACCAACTCCACATTCACAGGCAACTTCAGCACCACAGCCGTTTTCAGATAGCCCTCAATGCAAAGGCTCTAGATGCAAATATTGTTGTGAGAGTTAATTCAATCAAGGAAGCACTGCATGTTGGTGAAGGGCATATTGAAGAAGGATCAGCCGAATGGTTCTTGTGGGAGAACAACTCCATTTGGCTCACTAACTTCACACACCATCAGGCTTCCAAGCAGCTCTCAAGGAAACTCAGTTTTCACACTCTATGCTTAGTGCCCTTTGAGTGCATTATCTAGGAATGAACCTGGTAGAGCATCCCACACAAACGAATGCTCCACATGCGGGTTTCACATGCCACCAACTCCACATTCACAGGCAACTTCAGCGCCACAGCCGTTTTCAGATAGCCCTCAATGCAAAGGCTCTAGACGCAAATATTGGTGTGAGAGCTAATTCAATCAAGGAAACACTGCATGTTGGTGAAGGGCATATTGAAGAAGGATCAGCCGAGTGGTTCTTGTGGGAGAACAACTCCATTTGGCTCACTAACTTCACACACCATCAGGCTTCCAAGCAGCTCTCAAGGAAACTCAGTTTTCACACTCTATGCTTAGTGCAATTGAGTACCTAGGACTGAAATGAAGCTTGGTGAGCATCCCACACAAACGAATGATCCACATGCGGGTTTCACATGCCACCAACTCCACATTGACATGCAACTTCAGCACAACAGCCGTTTTCAGATAGCCCTCAATGCAAAGGCTCTAGACGCAAATATTGGTGTGAGAGCTAATTCAATCAAGGAAACACTGCATGTTGGTGAAGGGCATATTGAAGAAGGATCAGCCGAGTGGTTTCTTGTGGGAGAACAACTCCATTTGGCTCACTAACTTCACACACCACCAGGCTTCCAAGCAACTCTCAAGGAAACTCAGTTTTCACACTCTATGCTTAGTGCCCTTTGAGTGCATTATCTAGGAATGAACCTGGTAGAGCATCCCACACAAACGAATGCTCCACATGCGGGTTTCACATGCCACCAACTCCACATTCTCAGGCAACTTCAGCGCCACAGCCGTTTTCAGATAGCCCTCAAGGCAAAGGCTCTAGACACAAATATTGGTGTGGGGGATAATTCAATCAAGGAAACACTGCATGTTGGTGAAGGGCATATTGAAGAAGGATCAGCCGAGTGGTTCTTGTGGGAGAACAACTCCATTTGGCTCACTAACTTCACACACCATCAGGCTTCCAAGCAACTCTCAAGGAAACTCAGTTTTCACACTCTATGCTTAGTGCCCTTTGAGTGCATTATCTAGGAATGAACCTGGTAGAGCATCCCACACAAACGAATGCTCCACATGCGGGTTTCACATGCCACCAACTCCACATTCACAGGCAACTTCAGCGCCACAGCTGTTTTTCAGATAGCCCTCAATGCAAAGGCTCTAGACGCAAAATATTACTGGGGGATAATTCAATCAAGGAAAACACTGCATGTTGGTGAAGGGCATATTGAAGAAGGATCAGCCGAGTGGTTCTTGTGGGAGAACAACTCCATTTGGCTCACTAACTTCACACACCATCAGGCTTCCAAGCAGCTCTCAAGGAAACTCAGTTTTTCACACTCTATGCTTAGTGCCCTTTGTATGGCTAGGACTGAAATGAACCTGGTAGAGCATCCCACACAAACGAATGCTCCACATGCGGGTTTCACATGCCACCAACTCCACATTCACAGGCAACTTCAGCGCCACAGCCCGTTTTCAGATAGCCCTCAATGCAAAGGCTCTAGACGCAAATATTGGTGTAAGAGCTAATTCAATCAAGGAAACACTGCATGTTGGTGAAGGGCATATTGAAGAAGGATCAGCCGAGTGGTTCTTGTGGAGAACAACTCCATTTGGCTCACTAACTTCACACACCATCAGGCTTCTAAGCAGCTCTCAAGGAAACTCAGTTTTCACAGTGTATACTTAGTGTTCTTTTTGTGCCTAGGACTGAAGTGAAGCTTGGTCAGCATCCCACACAAACGAATGCTCCACATGCGGGTTTCACATGCCACCAACTCCACATTCACAGACAACTTCAGCACCACAGCCGTTTTCAGATAGCCCTCAATGCAAAAGGCTCTAGACGCAAATATTGGTGTGAGAGCTAATTCAATCAAGGAAACACTGCATGTTGGTGAAGGGCATATGGAAGAAGGATCAGCCAAGTGGTTCTTGATGCAGAACAACTACATTTGGCTCACTAACTTCACACACCATCAGGCTTCCAAGCAGCTCTCAAGCAAACTCAGTTTTCACACTCTATGCTTAGTGCCCTTTGAGTGCATTATCTAGGAATGAACCTGGTAGAACATCCCACACAAACGAATGCTCCACATGCGGGTTTCACATGCCACCAACTCCACATTCACAGGCAACTTCAGCGCCACAGCCGTTTTCAGATAGCCCTCAATGCAAAGACTCTAGACGCAAATATTGGTGTGAGAGCTAATTCAATCAAGGAAACACTGCATGTTGGTGAAGGGCATATTGAAGAAGGATCAGCCGAGTGGTTCTTGTGGGAGAACAACTCCATTTGGCTCACTAACTTCACACACCACCAGGCTTCCAAGCAACTCTCAAGGAAACTCAGTTTTCACACTCTATGCTTAGTGCCCTTTGAGTGCATTATCTAGGAATGAACCTGGTAGAGCATCCCACACAAACGAATGCTCCATATGCGGGTTTTCACATGCCACCAACTCCACATTCACAGGCAACTTCAGCACAACAGCCGTTTTCAGATAGCCCTCAATGCAAAGGCTCTAGACGCAAATATTGGTGTGAGAGCTAATTCAATCAAGGAAACACTGCATGTTGGTGAAGGGCATATTGAAGAAGGATCAGCCGAGTGGTTCTTGTGGGAGAACAACTCCATTTGGCTCACAAAACTTCACACACCATCAGGCTTCCAAGCAGCTCTCAAGGAAACTCAGTTTTCACCCTCTATGCTTAGTGCCCTTTGAGTACCTAGGACTGAAATGAAGCTTGGTGAGCATCGCACACAAACGAATCCTCCACATGCGGATTTCACATGCCACCAACTCCACATTGACAGGCAACTTCAGCACCACAGCCGTTTTCAGATAGCCCTCAATGCAAAGGCTCTAGATGCAAATATTGTTGTGAGAGTTAATTCAATCAAGGAAGCACTGCATGTTGGTGAAGGGCATATTGAAGAAGGATCAGCCGAATGGTTCTTGTGGGAGAACAACTCCATTTGGCTCACTAACTTCACACACCATCAGGCTTCCAAGCAGCTCTCAAGGAAACTCAGTTTTCACACTCTATGCTTAGTGCCCTTTGAGTGCATTATCTAGGAATGAACCTGGTAGAGCATCCCACACAAACGAATGCTCCACATGCGGGTTTCACATGCCACCAACTCCACATTCACAGGCAACTTCAGCGCCACAGCCGTTTTCAGATAGCCCTCAATGCAAAGGCTCTAGACGCAAATATTGGTGTGAGAGCTAATTCAATCAAGGAAACACTGCATGTTGGTGAAGGGCATATTGAAGAAGGATCAGCCGAGTGGTTCTTGTGGCAGAACAACTCCATTTGGCTCACTAACTTCACACACCATCAGGCTTCCAAGCAGCTCTCAAGGAAACTCAGTTTTCACACTCTATGCTTAGTGCCCTTTGAGTACCTAGGACTGACATGAAGTTTGGTGAGCATCGCACACATACGAATGCTCCACATGCGGGTTTCACATGCCACCAACTCCACATTCACAGGCAACTTCAGCACCACAGCCGTTTTCAGACAGCCCTCAATGCAAAGGCTCTAGACGCAAATATTGGTGTGAGAGCTAATTCAATCAAGGAAACACTGCATGTTGGTGAAGGGCATATTGAAGAAGGATCAGCCGAGTGGTTCTTGTGGGAGAACAACTCCATTTGGCTCACTGACTTCACACACCATCAGGCTTCCAAGCAGCTCTCAAGGAAACTCAGTTTTCACACTCTATGCTTTGTGCCCTATGAGTACCTAGGGACTGAAATGAAGCTTGGTGAGCATCCCACACAAACGAATGCTCCACATGCGGGTTTCACATGCCACCAACTCCACATTCACAGGCAACTTCCAACGCCACAGCCGTTTTCAGATAGCCCTCAATGCAAAGGCTCTAGATGCAAATATTGGTGTGAGAGTTAATTCAATCAAGGAAGCACTGCATGTTGGTGAAGGGCATATTGAAGAAGGATCAGCCGAATGGTTCTTGTGGGAGAACAACTCCATTTGGCTCACTAACTTCACACACCATCAGGCTTCCAAGCAGCTCTCAAGGAAACTCAGTTTTCACACTCTATGCTTAGTGCCCTTTGAGTGCAATATCTAGGAATGAACCAGGTAGAGCATCCCACACAAACGAATGCTCCACATGCGGGTTTCACATGCCACCAACTCCACATTCACAGGCAACTTCAGCGCCACAGCCGTTTTCAGATAGCCCTCAATGCAAAGAATCTAGACACAAATATTGGTGTGGGGGATAATTCAATCAAGGAAACACTGCATGTTGGTGAAGGGCATATTGAAGAAGGATCAGCCGAGTGGTTCTTGTGGGAGAACAACTCCATTTGACTCACTAACTTCACACACATCAGGCTTCCAAGCAACTCTCAAGGAAACTCAGTTTTCACACTCTATGCTTAGTGCCCTTTGAGTGCATTATCTAGGAATGAACCTGGTAGAGCATCCCACACAAACGAATGCTCCACATGCGGGTTTCACATGCCACCAACTCCACATTCACAGGCAACTTCAGCACCACAGCTGTTTTTCAGATAGCCCTCAATGCAAAGGCTCTAGACGCAAATATTACTGGGGGATAATTCAATCAAGGAAACACTGCATGTTGGTGAAGGGCATATTGAAGAAGGATCAGCCGAGTGGTTCTTGTGGGAGAACAACTCCATTTGGCTCACTAACTTCACACACCATCAGGCTTCCAAGCAGCTCTCAAGGAAACTCAGTTTTCACACTCTATGCTTAGTGCCCTTTGTATGGCTAGGACTGAAATGAACCTGGTAGAGCATCCCACACAAACGAATGCTCCACATGCGGGTTTCACATGCCACCAACTCCACATTCACAGGCAACTTCAGCACAACAGCCATTTTCAGATAGCCCTCAATGCAAAGGCTCTAGACGCAAATATTGGTGTGAGAGCTAATTCAATCAATGAAACACTGCATGTTGCTGAAGGGCATATTGAAGAAGGATCAGCCGAGTGGTTCTTGTGGCAGAACAACTCCATTTGGCTCACTAACTTCACACACCATCAGGCTTCCAAGCAGCTCTCAAGGAAACTCAGTTTTCACACTCTATGCTTAGTGCCCTATGAGTGCCTAGGGACTGAAATGAAGCTGGTAGAGCATCCCACACAAACGAATGCTCCACATGCGGGTTTCACATGCCACCAACTCCACATTCACAGGCAACTTCAGCGCCACAGCCGTTTTCAGATAGCCCTCAATGCAAAGGCTCTAGACGCAAATATTGGTGTGAGAGCTAATTCAATCAAGGAAACACTGCATGTTGGTGAAGGGCATATTGAAGAAGGATCAGCCGAGTGGTTCTTGTGGGAGAACAACTCCATTTGGCTCACTAACTTCACACACCATCAGGTTTCCAAGCAGCTCTCAAGGAAACTCAGTTTTCACACTCTATGCTTAGTGCCCTTTGAGTACCTAGGACTGACATGAAGCTTGGTGAGCATCGCACACAAACGAATGCTCCACATGCGGGTTTCACATGCCACCAACTCCACATTCACAGGCAACTTCAGCACCACAGCCGTTTTCAGACAGCCCTCAATGCAAAGGCTCTAGACGCAAATATTGGTGTGAGAGCTAATTCAATCAAGGAAACACTGCATGTTGGTGAAGGGCATATTGAAGAAGGATCAGCCGAGTGGTTCTTGTGGGAGAACAACTCCATTTGGCTCACTGACTTCACACACCATCAGGCTTCCAAGCAGCTCTCAAGGAAACTCAGTTTTTCACACTCTATGCTTAGTGCCCTATGAGTACCTAGGACTGAAATGAAGCTTGGTGAGCATCCCACACAAACGAATGCTCCACATGCGGGTTTCACATGCCACCAACTCCACATTCACAGGCAACTTCAATGCCACAGCCGTTTTCAGATAGCCCTCAATGCAAAGGCTCTAGATGCAAATATTGGTGTGAGAGTTAATTCAATCAAGGAAGCACTGCATGTTGGTGAAGGGCATATTGAAGAAGGATCAGCCGAATGGTTCCTGTGGGAGAACAACTCCATTTGGCTCACTAACTTCACACACCATCAGGCTTCCAAGCAGCTCTCAAGGAAACTCAGTTTTCACACTCTATGCTTAGTGCCCTTTGAGTGCATTATCTAGGAATGAACCTGGTAGAGCATCCCACACAAACGAATGCTCCACATGCGGGTTTCACATGCCACCAACTCCACATTCACAGGCAACTTCAGCGCCACAGCCGTTTTCAGATAGCCCTCAATGCAAAGAGAATCTAGACACAAATATTGGTGTGGGGGATAATTCAATCAAGGAAAACACTGCATGTTGGTGAAGGGCATATTGAAGAAGGATCAGCCGAGTGGTTCTTGTGGGAGAAACAACTCCATTTGGCTCACTAACTTCACACACCATCAGGCTTCCAAGCAACTCTCAAGGAAAACTCAGTTTTCACACTCTATGCTTAGTGCCCTATGAGTGCATTATCTAGGAATGAACCTGGTAGAGCATCCCACACAAACGAATGCTCCACATGCGGGTTTCACATGCCACCAACTCCACATTCACAGGCAAACTTCAGCGCCACAGATGTTTTCAGATAGCCCTCAATGCAAAGGCTCTAGACGCAAATATTACTGGGGGATAATTCAATCAAGGAAAACACTGCATGTTGGTGAAGGGCATATTGAAGAAGGATCAGCCGAGTGGTTTCTTGTGGGAGAACAACTCCATTTGGCTCACTAACTTCACACACCATCAGGCTTCCAAGCAGCTCTCAAGGAAACTCAGTTTTCACACTCTATGCTTAGTGCCCTTTGTATGGCTAGGACTGAAATGAACCTGGTAGAGCATCCCACACAAACGAATGCTCCACATGCGGGTTTCACATGCCACCAACTCCACATTCACAGACAACTTCAGCACCACAGCCGTTTTCAGATAGCCCTCAATGCAAAGGCTCTAGACGCAAATATTGGTGTGAGGGCTAATTCAATCAAGGAAACACTGCATGTTGGTGAAGGGCATATTGAAGAAGGATCAGCCGAGTGGTTTCTTGTGGGAGAACAAGTCCATTTGACTCACTAACTTCACACACCATCAGGCTTCCAAGCAGCTCTCAAGGAAACTCAGTTTTCACACTCTATGCTTAGTGCCCTTTGAGTGCATTATCTAGGAATGAACCTGGTAGAGCATCCCACACAAACGAATGCTCCACATGCGGGTTTCACATGCCACCAACTCCACATTCTCAGGCAACTTCAGTGCCACAGCCATTTTCAGATAGCCCTCAATGCAAAGGCTCTAGACGCAAATATTGGTGTGAGAGCTAATTCAATCAAGGAAACACTGCATGTTGGTGAAGGGCATATTGAAGAAGGATCAGCCGAGTGGTTTCTTGTGGCAGAACAACTCCATTTGGCTCACTAACTTCACACACCATCAGGCTTCCAAGCAGCTCTCAAGGAAACTCAGTTTTCACACTCTATGCTTAGTGCCCTATGAGTACCTAGGACTGAAATGAAGCTTGGTGAGCATCCCACACAAACGAATGCTCCACATGCGGGTTTCACATGCCACCAACTCCACATTCACAGGCAACTTCAGCGCCACAGCCGTTTTCAGATAGCCCTCAATGCAAAGGCTCTAGACGCAAATATTGGTGTGACAGCTAATTCAATCAAGGAAACACTGCATGTTGGTGAAGGGCATATTGAAGAAGGATCAGCCGAGTGGTTCTTGTGGGAGAACAACTCCATTTGGCTCACTAACTTCACACACCATCAGGTTTCCAAGCAGCTCTCAAGGAAACTCAGTTTTCACACTCTATGCTTAGTGCCCTTTGAGTACCTAGGACTGAAATGAAGCTTGGTGAGAATCCCACACAAACGAATGATCCACATGCGGGTTTCACATGCCACCAACTCCACATTCACAGGCAACTTCAGCGCCACAGCCGTTTTCAGATAGCCCTCAATGCAAAGGCTCTAGACGCAAATATTGGTGTGAGAGCTAATTCAATCAAGGAAACACTGCATGTTGGTGAAGGGCATATTGAAGAAGGATCAGCCGAGTGGTTCTTGTGGCAGAACAACTCCATTTGGCTCACTAACTTCACACACCATCAGGCTTCCAAGCAGCTCTCAAGGAAACTCAGTTTTCACACTCTATGCTTAGTGCCCTTTGAGTGCATTATCTAGGAATGAACCTGGTAGAGCATCCCACACAAACGAATGCTCCACATGCGGGTTTCACATGCCACCAACTCCACATTCACAGGCAACTTCAGCACCACAGCCGTTTTCAGATAGCCCTCAATGCAAAGGCTCTAGACCACAAATATTGGTGTGAGAGCTAATTCAATCAAGCAAACACTGCATGTTGGTGAAGGGCATATTGAAGAAGGATCAGCCGAGTGGTTCTTGTGGGAGAACAACTCCATTTGGCTCACTAACTTCACACAGCATCAGGCTTCCAAGCAGCTCTCAAGGAAACTCAGTTTTCACACTCTATGCTTAGTGCCCTTTGAGTACCTAGGACTGACATGAAGCTTGGTGAGCATCGCACACAAACGAATGCTCCACATGCGGGTTTCACGTGCCACCAACTCCACATTCACAGGCAACTTCAGCGCCACAGCCGTTTTCAGATAGCCCTCAATGCAAAGAATCTAGACACAAATATTGGTGTGGGGGATAATTCAATCAAGGAAACACTGCATGTTGGTGAAGGGCATATTGAAGAAGGATCAGCCGAGTGGTTCTTGTGGGAGAACAACTCCATTTGGCTCACTAACTTCACACACCATCAGGCTTCCAAGCAACTCTCAAGGAAACTCAGTTTTCACACTCTATGCTTAGTGACCTTTGAGTGCATTATCTAGGAATGAACCTGGTAGAGCATCCCACACAAACGAATGCTCCACATGCGGGTTTCACATGCCACCAACTCCACATTCACAGGCAACTTCAGCGCCACAGCTGTTTTAAGATAGCCCTCAATGCAAAGGCTCTAGACGCAAATATTGGTGTGAGAGCTAATTCAATCAAGGAAACACTGCATGTTGGTGAAGGGCATATTGAAGAAGGATCAGCCGAGTGGTTCTTGTGGGAGAACAACTCCATTTGGCTCACTAACTTCACACACCATCAGGCTTCCAAGCAGCTCTCAAGGAAACTCAGTTTTCACACTCTATGCTTAGTGCCCCTTGAGTGCCTAGGAATGAAATGAACCTGGTAGAGCATCCCACAGAAACGAATGCTCCACATGCGGGTTTCACATGCCACCAACTCCACATTCTCAGGCAACTTCAGCGCCACAGCCGTTTTCAGATAGCCCTCAATGCAAAGGCTCTAGACGCAAATATTGGTGTAAGAGCTAATTCAATCAAGGAAACACTGCATGTTGGTGAAGGGCATATTGAAGAAGGATCAGCCGAGTGGTTCTTGTGGGAGAACAACTCCATTTGGCTCACTAACTTCACACACCATCAGGCTTCTAAGCAGCTCTCAAGGAAACTCAGTTTTCACACTGTATACTTAGTGTTCTTTTTGTGCCTAGGACTGAAGTGAAGCTTGGTCAGCATCCCACACAAACGAATGCTCCACATGCGGGTTTCACATGCCACCAACTCCCACATTCACAGGCAACTTCAGCACCACAGCCGTTTTCAGATAGCCCTCAATGCAAAGGCTCTAGACACAAATATTGGTGTGAGAGCTAATTCAATCAAGCAAACACTGCATGTTGGTGAAGGGCATATTGAAGAAGGATCAGCCGAGTGGTTCTTGTGGGAGAACAACTCCATTTGGCTCACTAACTTCACACACCATCAGGTTTCCAAGCAGCTCTCAAGGAAACTCAGTTTTCACACTCTATGCTTAGTGCCCTTTGAGTACCTAGGACTGAAATGAATCTTGGTGAGCATCCCACACAAACGAATGATCCACATGCGGGTTTCACATGCCACCAACTCCACATTCACAGGCAACTTCAGCACCACAGCCGTTTTTCAGATAGCCCTCAATGCAAAGGCTCTAGACGCAAATATTGGTGTGAGAGCTAATTCAATCAAGGAAACACTGCATGTTGGTGAAGGGCATATTGAAGAAGGATCAGCAGAGTGGTTCTTGTGGCAGAACAACTCCATTTGGCTCACTAACTTCACACACCATCAGGCTTCCAAGCAGCTCTCAAGGAAACTCAGTTTTCACACTCTATGCTTAGTGCCCTTTGAGTGCATTATCTAGGAATGAACCTGGTAGAGCATCCCACACAAACGAATGCTCCACATGCGGGTTTCACATGCCACCAACTCCACATTCACAGGCAACTTCAGCACCACAGCCGTTTTCAGATAGCCCTCAATGCAAAGGCTCTAGACACAAATATTGGTGTGAGAGCTAATTCAATCAAGGAAACACTGCATGTTGGTGAAGGGCATATTGAAGAAGGATCAGCCGAGTGGTTCTTGTGGGAGAACAACTCCATTTGGCTCACTAACTTCACACACCATCAGGCTTCCAAGCAGCTCTCAAGGAAACTCAGTTTTCACACTCTATGCTTAGTGCAATTGAGTACCTAGGACTGAAATGAAGCTTGGTGAGCATCCCACACAAACGAATGATCCACATGCGGGTTTTCACATGCCACCAACTCCACATTGACATGCAACTTCAGCACAAC